>NW_019384296.1:926035-1137734 GCF_000671375.1 Centruroides sculpturatus | reverse complement strand
AAAAAAAAAAAAAAAACAATCTTTATATTCATTTAGGGAATTTTATTACATATTTCCGTTTAGCATTTAAAAAAAATAAACCCTTCTAGAATAATAATTACATCAAAAATTAGCTTAAAATATAAATTTTTTCAAAAATTTCTAATTGTTTAGATTGCATGCAGTTTTACAGGCTTGACAGCGTCAATTGACGAAATACCTGTTATGCAGTTCTGCGTTTCAAAAGAAACTAGTCAGTCAGGCTCTATCTAACTTACTTCATTTCCTGGTTGGTAAATTGCGTAACCTCTTTCTTCATCCTGGTATAGAAGTGATAAAAGAAAACCAGTTTCTAATTAATGTTTTACACAATATTTTTGCATTCGAATATTTATAGATTAAGCTTCGATTTTCAGAATAATAAAATATATAATTGATTAAATTCTTATACATATTTCGTCGTTACTAGATAACATCGTGTTTCTCAGTCTTCTTTTTTTTTAAATTGTTAACGCTTTGCTGAATCCGAACTTTCAACACCCACGTCTGCCCCCACGACGACGGTCAATGACTTCAATAATATTTTGGTTCAGGCTTTTTATTATCACGAAATTCAGAATAATTATAAAATAAATCGCTAAATAATGTTTATTTGTAAAGAGAAGCTCAATGCAAAAAAAAAAACAAAGAAGAAAAAACACCGGAAACACGCGGTACTAACACACGTACTGTACTTTTTATTAGATATAATAAACTTGAATATTAGATTTTATTTGATAAATAATCGACTTTTATAAATATTTAATTACTGCTTAATAATTATTTACTATAAATAAAAATGATTCTTATAGATTTTTCTCCGTATTTAAATAGTCGTATAGAATAGTAAAAGGTGTATTGTGCAATTGATCACCGCCATATTCTAAATTACCTCTAAACATCTTTGGTAATAGTAAAAATAAATTCTTGTAAGCATTAGTCAGCATTAGCAAGCATTTCAAACGAACTGTAATGTAGACTATAAAAGTATTAGGTAAATTCCATATAAATGCATTATATTTATATTCAGCAAAATTCTGTATAATTAAAGGGAAATTTTTAGTTTTAATATATTAATAAAAATTAGACTGAGTTAAGCTAGTAGACAATATCGAGAGTCAACTTAATTTTATGATTCATTAAAATAGCTATAAAATAAAAACGGGATTTTACAAAACGGATCCATATTAGTTTCAATTAGAATGCTTTAATAGTTACATTTAAAAACAAATATATTATAATAAAAATTAATTATTAATAATTTTTTAATTGATATTAATAATAAAAATTATTTAAATTTTCGAAATTTTATCAATAAAATTTACAAATAGTGCATAACGGTCTCCGAACGAGATTATCGTGTTGAGATCGTCGAAAAGCTTTTTTTTTTTTGAGTCGTTTGGCTAATCTATGTAATCCTCGTTTTAAATAATTTTAAAATAAAAGCTGATTTAAGAATCGTTTAGATAAGTTTGTTTAGCGATTAAAATGAGTATTTTATTGACAAATTTAGGTTACGGTCCTTTTGGAGACGGGTCAATAAATAAAGGTAAGCCTAATTGATAGAACAAAAATTATATAATGGCAATTTATTATATTTGATGATGTTTAGATGACGTTTAAATTAAATTAATTTAAACGTCATCAGTGATTTCCAGTCTTAATAAAATTCAAATAAAAACACAAACATTTTATTAACTATTTATTTTTTAAATTGTGTAAAAAGTGCAAAACAACAAATATTAAACTACATTTTCTGTGAAAAATACATATTTCTTACCTCATTTTGAAGTTTTGATATAATTTTTATATATATATATTTAATCTAATATGAAAACCCATTAGATCCATTACTAAAGTTCAGGAATACAACAATTAATATATAAAGAATATTTCAGTTCCAGTTATTACATAAAAAAATCTCACTTTGAGTTTTCTCTTTTGTTCCTGTATTGGCTTGTCTTCTTCAATACTCCATTATCAATCATACTGTAAATGGTATCAATTAGAGATTTTTTAATATCAATAAGTTGTACACCCAAAACTTCTTTTGTTCTTTTGTTATCATACATGTATTTCTTTCCAATTCTCTTCAAAATTAAGCTAGTAGACTTGTCAATACAGCTAAAAAACCATAAAGTTATGTAAGGTGCATTCCATGCAGATATATGGTAATTATACTGTGCAAACTCTTCAGTAAGTATGTTTGCCATATCTCTCATCCATAAGTGATCGGATGCAACTATGTGACGATTACCAGCCGCTTCAGGCACTATCATAGCCTTAAGATGCGCTTCTGCAACGTCGCGTACGTCACATAAACTGAAATTGAGTCGTGGTAACATAGGCATGCTACCATCCAACAATCTCTTAATAACTTCAGTGCTGGTGCTTACAGTACCACTTATAATTGGTCCTATAACGAGAGCAGGATTTACAGTAGCTAATTCGAATCTCTTCGAAGCTGGTAAATCTTTAACAAAATCCCATGCTGCTTTTTCTGCTAAGGTCTTGCTCTTTGCATATGCATCCAAATAAGGTGAATTAACGTCACTCCAGTCAGATTCGTTGTAAACTTTTCCATTTTCGACTGTAGTTTCTCCGTGTACAGATGCTATGGAACTGGTAAGAACTACTCTTTTAACTGATTCAGAATGAGAACAGGCTCTTAGTACACGTTTGGTACCTTCCACAGCTGGCTTGATTAAGTCTTCTTCACTTTCGGGTGGTACATTAGGAAAAGGCGATGCGACATGTAGTACATATGTACAGTCTTTAACAGCATTTCTCCATCCATCGTCTTTTGTCAAATCTGCTTCTACTAGTTCTATTTGATACTTTGCATTTGGGCACAGTTCTCGTAGTGGCTTTACTTTAGCTTCATTCTTCAAACTACGCACGGTTCCTCGAACTTTGTAACCTTCCTTTTGTAGTAATTGAATGATATGTAAAGATATAAATCCAGATGCACCAGTCACAAGTACTAAAGGTGTTTCTTTGTCGTTTGACATGTCGTTCGTTCGATAGCAGACTCCAGTGAGCTGCGTGTATCACTGTGTCATGGTTTATATCTGGAGTGTAGATAGTACAAGGTCATAGAACTATAGAAATGCATATTTTCTGTGGCGCCATCTCTTAACGATTTTAGAAAACTTAAATGTGCAGAATATAATTCAATGAATTTGTTATAAAATAATATATAGAATCAGTTTCATTTTAAAACAATATATTGATTATTGATATTAAATAGATTGTAATACTATTTGAAAATTTATCTTGGGACTAGCTTACATATAGTAAAAAAATAATAGGTAAATAATATTTGTTAGAAAGATATAATTGTCAGTATACATGCACTAAGCATTATTTTATAAGAAAACATTTGGATAAGTGTTTATAAATATTTAAAAATTAACAAAATATTTTTTATTAAGATGAAAATTTAAATTTTATGTTACTCATATTTGAAAATTAGTCTCATAATGATAAAAAATCAAGGTTCTGTCCTATTGAAATGACCTAAAAGTTTTGAAACCAATTCCATAAATATACTTTATTTCAAGATGGGTCAAGGTATTTCTTATTATTTGAAATTTCCTAATTATGGTAGAAATGTATAAAATTTCAAGTAAAGGCAAGTATCTTCTATAGAAACAAATATTAATTCATTCATTTCAATAAATACACGGTAACTGTTTTTTCCAGCATTTAAAAAAATATTTAAGCTGTTATCGTTTTATAAGTTTATTCTTGTCATGAAATCATTACTTATAATTAAATTTATCCAATGTTAATCAAATATAAATTAAAGCTATATATGATATACTGTAGTTACTATAACCAATATCAGTCAGGTCAAGTATAAATAAGGAAGTTATAACTTATATCTTTTTTGGAATATAACAATAGAGGTTATAGTACCTTTTGAATTGTTTCGCACATTCATCCAGACTAGGTGGTTGACCCTATTCCGAAGACCCACTTTTTACATTTTTATCTTTTAATGGTTTCTAACAGTTTCGTCGTATAACTTTTGTTATTTGATGCTTTCATGCCAATTTTCCCTAGTAATTTATTCTTCTAGATTTTTAAACTTTTCTAAAATATTTTCCAATTTTTATTTTTTCTTTCCCTTTTCTTTCAAAAGATTTTTTCGTTTAGTTTTATTTAGGCTATACAGTATTGATTATTAGATTAAATATACATTTAACCATGTTAATGTGTTATGCATAAATTATTGATTTTATATGCAATATTTATTGCCAATTTATGCATATTAAATACAGTAATAGTATTTACGCATTTGTATAATGCAAAATTTGTTTACGAATCTTCAAATAACGATAATGTAAAAGGCACATCATTTACATTAATTAATGTATTTTACGTCATTTACATTATTAATGGTTTTTTTTAACATAAAATACATTAAATTATTATATAAATTGAAAATAAATTCTTTATTATTATTATTTTGCATATGTATGACTTAGAAAAACAGTTAGAATATTTAAATGCTTATATTTTTGTAAATATGATGTCATAGAACATAAGGCCAGGAACACACATGCGTAAAATTCGGCGTAAAAGCTAGCATAAAACAGAAAGCGTAAAAAATTTTCTGAAGTTTTAACTGAAACATAACTGAAAAAAGAGTAGAGCATATGTCTTATTTTTACGCGCGCAAAATTTTTATGCCAAAATTCCTCCAATAAAGAGAAGTCTTTTTGTGACGTGAAAGTAAACAGATGATTTTTATTCTAATAATGGCGGCAATGTACGTAGGTTGGCCCTACAATTGTGACGGTCTCCAAGAAACGAAAAATAAATGAAATAGATTGGATCCTTTCGACCATATCAGTGTCTTTATGACAAAAAAACTGACATGTATAAAGACACTGTTTTTAAACAAAGTTTATGGACGGCCATAGATGCTAAATTTCAAATAAAGATAGGTTTTGTAGAATCGATATATAGTATTTAGATCACACGTTATTTCAATTCGGAATACAAGTCTATTAATTTAAATTTTCTAAATTATAGCAAAGACAGCGGAGAAAAAGTGGAAGGTACAAAAGGATAGATATATAGAGGGGAAAAATAATAAATTGTAGAACTGTTAATGGCAGTGGCGTTTCCTATTCGGCCAGAATTCTTAAGTGTGTGTGTGTGTGTGTGTGTGTGTGTGTTCTGGCATAAAAGCGTAAAACAGAAATTGAACCGAAAGCTGATTTCTGATTCAGTTTTCTGCCACACAATTTTGCGCATGTGTGTTCTTAGCCTTATTCTAGCTGATTTTTTTTTCGGAGATGTTTACCACTAGTGTTTATATAAATGAAATTTTATAATAATTTTAATATATTGTAAAAAATGTGAAAAAAAAGGCTTTTATTGATCATATTTATCGAGATTATTGGCGGGTGTAGCCCCACCATATACTCGTACATCACAACAGTGCATTTACACACACACATCATGATTAAATTCTACATTTGGTTATTTTATCGGATTTCGGGGTAAGGAGAATGGTGAGGATGGGACTTTTCTTCAAACATTATTAAAATGCATTGTCATTGGCTAGATTCTCAAAGTTTCAGCCGTCTATCTTAATAAGTAGATGAAATTTGATTTGCAAGATTTGAGGACATGATACAAAACAAGTTAAATGAAAAAATTTTAATAACATAAATTAAAAACACTTTTTGAATAATTTTTAAAATGATTGATTGTTTTCAATCCAGTCATATAGAAAAATATTTGACGGGATTATCCTGAAATATGTAAGAGCACTTCTGTAAATGTGTAATATTTTCAATGTAGCAAGTAATTTCTGTCAACAACGCCTTTTTTTGTCATTGAATAGTGTCTCGTTAAATTTTTTCTCTATAATCTTTCGATTGTGATATGTAAATTCCATGCATTCATATATAATTCTAAATTCAAGCTGCATAGCAATAATATTGCCAGTTTGTTTAATTCGAAAGTAAATAAGGATTTATTTACAAATAAATCAATCAATATACTGTAATTTAGTTTTTTCTTCCTCTAAAGGAAGAAAAGTTAAATTCTTAGACGTATTATAATTTGATATTATGGACACCGCGCAACTTCGTCGTATCGCGATAGAATTAAGATAAAGCATTTCGTTTTTGTAAGTACAGTAAAACTTTTTAAATTAGTACAAGCAATTATTTTATTATGACATCGGACTGCAATTTTCAGTCATATTTTTAATTTATTTAATTTAAAAGATATGCTTTCCACCTTCAAATTAGCAGTGAATTGCCCCTGTACTGTACATCATAGTTTTCCTTTAGCAATCGAATCTGCCGGTCATCTAACTCCTTTCGGGGAAAACGTTTGAAGTGAAATAACATGACGTCTACTCTGTATCGGAAGTTTGCATACACTTAATCGGGACTTCCTGCCCATCAGGTTTTTATATCTGGTCTCGTCTTTCATTTATCTAGCTTTGTTCTCGAGATTAAGGAAAGACAGACGGACGGACGACAGTGGGAATTTATAGGTCTACAATTTTTTAAATTGCAACCCAATTAGTACACATAAACCATCTTTCGCTCTGTCTAACCCGAGCGTTGACACGTGTTTGAATGTATATATGAGAGTGTGCGTGTGTAGTACGTGGTATATGGATGCAGTGCCGTAACTAGGCAGGCGCACCCGCACAGGGCCCACTTGGAAGAGGGGCCCAAAATGCATGTATTTGTTTTATTACTTTCCCAAACCTAATTAATTAAGGGGCCTAAATGCAAAATTCCTGCACAGGGCACAGGAATGGCTAGTTACGGCACTGTATGGATGTGTATGTGAGAGTGAGAAAGAGCACACGATTTGGTTCACTCTCTTTGAAGCTTAATAAATCCTGCACTCTTTCGAAAATTTCTGAAATTTTGTAGGCAGGTTTGTTTATTAGGGAGATTTTTGCTATTAAATTTTGATGATTAAAGGTCGAGAGGATGGGGGTCATGTGTATCTCCAGTAGGGTCGGATTTAATGACGATTTTACTCGTTATTAGCGTTTACAATTATATTATAAAACTCATCCCTATCCCAAAAATTAAGCTTTTTGCCATTTTATAATACTGTAGTTAAAAATGTAAAAAGTTTTTAAAATAAAATATGATAACAGATGGCGCCACCAAAATTTTAAAATGTTACCGGAAATGTTGAGCAGCTCGTTGCTGGTTTTTAAAGAAGGTTATCATTAAAAACACTTTGACAATACTGTTTTCTATTAATAATTTTTCGCATTTCCAATATTCCGTGTTTAGATATGAAAGTTCGTAACCCTAATCTGGATTAGGAAAACAAAAAATTAAAGGTACGAAGGCTCTTCAGACATCGTGATATACTCATATTTTTATGCTATTTGTTCAATCACATATTTATTTTCAAATCTTAGAGATTATTGATTGTTACCAATAAATTATTATTTAATTTTATTCCTTCGTTGCTAAATGATAAGAAAGACTTAAGGTTCGATGTACTGTACTTTCTTTTTTATGGCATAGTTGGCAGAAAATTATTTTTCTATCCGCAGTAAAAGTTGTGTACATGTGTACACGAAAAACGAGAAGGAATCTTTCGGCACTATATTCGAATCAGCAGGGCACCGAACAAAACTGAACTGTGAAATTGGCAGGAACTGTGAAATACAGGAAATTGGGCAGCTGCTATATTTCATTAAAATACATGCAAAATTTATTAAATACAGTCGACCCCCCTATAACACTGTTGATTTTTTCGTTTTATATGAATTCCATGTTGTACGAGTCACTTAGATTTTACAAATACGTGAGCCGTTCACAGCTTGGCACACGTATTTGTAAAATCTAAGTGACTCGTACAACATGGAATTCATATAAAACGAAAAAATCAACAGTGTTATAGGGGGTCGACTGTACAAAAAAGTTTGAATAAACCCAGATTTTAAAAATTCTACGACTATTGGGCAGATCTGAATTTCCCGCACAATAGTCGTCGAATTGTTAAAATTTCAAATATAGAGGAATACTTGAGTTCAAACTCCAGTCAGCAATTTAATTTTTACTTTTCCGGCTATTATCAATATATATAACAGGAGGAAGTATGGCGATTAGTCAAAAAATGACCTATCAAAATTTTTACATTTTTGGACTTCCTTGAAACGTCGAGAAATACGAAAAAAAAGAAAAAAAAATCGGGGGTAATTTCTGAACTAACTGGTATGACCACTTATGGCTTCCGGCTTCCTTCCTAATCTCCAGTTCAGAAGGAAAATGGACTTCTACATCCCAAACTATCACTCAACTTAATTTGTCACAGGAATTTCAAAGGCTACCTACGCAGGTTCCTTCTCAAAGGCGATAGGTTGTGCAACTACACTTTGGACATTGAAACTCCCCTCCACGTTATCTTCCTGTACCCAAAATACAAAAACCAACGGAAGCTCCTGGCCAATGCAATGTACACCGAGGGCTACCACTGGCTCTGCAACTGCCCGGACTTCTTCAACACCAAGAAACTTTTGCGGCCTTCTCTGTCTTCATTAAAGAGTCAGCAGTTACCCTCCCGACTTCACCCGTAGTGGGCCTTCAACTGTCCGCTAGCCAACCTCCACCTGCTTGACGCCGTTTCTTCATGCGAAGGCTTTCAGTGTGAAGCCGATTTTTGTTTGTCTCTCGTGTTCATTCTCTGTTGCGTTTTGGCTCTGTAATTGCGCGTTGTGCCTACTTTGTTTCGCGTTCGTGTTTAGGTTGTCGCGCCCATGCGCCACATCCTCTGTCGCAAGTAAGTAAAAAAAAAAAAATGTTACGCGTCGCGTATGTTCTGTTTTTGTCACGGGTAGTGTTGTTTCCATCACGCCTTTGTGTCCTGTTTTGTCACAGGTAACGCCTGTCTTGTCATGTTGTTATCATTTTTGCAGTGTCTATCCACTGCCTTATCCTTTGAGCAACCTTATACAGTATCTGGTATTCAGCTGGGCTGCGATCCACACTGTGTACGTAAATTTTTCTTTTGCTAGTAATGGACCCTGGTTGCCTGTTTAGGTGACTTACTTTCCTATCTATTTTTCCCCTACTTGCTCTTTCCTCTCTCTCCACGCTCATAATCCTTCACTTCACAAAGGCTAAGCCCACCTTCATTAAGGCTAAGCCCAAGGTATGGCCTCTTAATTCTTTACTTGTATTGTATGTATAGATGTTTATTTATTTATTTGTTAAGTTATAGCAAACGCAACACTTGGGCGATCTGCCTAGGGATGCCTTCTGGTAAATTGGCCCCTATTTAGGCGTTACAGACGTGGAGAAAACCAGAAAACTCCACGTGGCCAGCCTGTCCGAGCGAGGCGCGAACCCACGACTGAACTCCCAGTGTTCAGGATACGAAGACCGCTTGGCTGCTGGTGGGCCGTGTAGATGTTTGAGTGTGGAGGGAGCACGATTTTGTCCACCCTGTTTGAAGCTTAATAACTCCTGTGCTTTTGGTCGAAAATTTCTGAAATTTTGCAGAGAGGCTGCATATTAGAGGGATTGCTGCTATTAAATTTTGGTGATTAAAGGTCGAGAAGATGGGAGATAATGGGGATCGTGTTTAACTCCAGTAGGGTCTATTTTACTCGTTATTAGCATTTACAATTTGTATAAAACTCATCCCGACACTGAAAATTAAGCTTTTTGTCATTTTATAAGTTAAAAATATAAAAACTTTTTAAAAATAAAATATGATAACAGATGGCGCCACCAAAATTTTAAATGGTACGGGGAGAGTTGAGCAACTCGTTGCTAGTTTATTTAAATTTATTCATTGCTTTTAGTCATCATTCCAACAGTTAATAACAGTTGGAGTGATGACTGTAAAAGCATTGTGATAGTGTTTAATTAATGTTTATATACATATCTTTTAGTTTTTATCTTTTCGAATAAAAATCATCCTGTTGGCTGATTTAGTTTGGTGCCATACGGTAACGCAACACGTGGGTAATCTACCAAGAAGCTCTTCCGGGAGGATTTTCTACGTGGAAACTAGTTTTATTTAGATATTACAAACGTCAAGAAAATCCGGAAAACTCCAAGCTTGTTGGTGAAACACGAACTCGCGACCCAACTACTAGTGTTCATGGTTTTTATCTAGTCGACCAGTAAAGGGCTCTTTCTATTGGTTAGACGTTGATTTCATTGCTCTCTGTTAAACTTACACACTGACCACTCTAAACTGTAACTACTAATCGGACGTCCTAATGTTATTGACATGTTAGAAAAAACGAAAGGTGCTAAAAAAACGACGAATATGATAAGTTATGGAGAAATATGTGGAAAACACTAAAATATAGATAAATATGTTGCATAAAATTAACATAATCCGAAATCAGCAGAATTAGCATAAATCGAAATTAGTATAATTCAGAAATCGACGGGGAAGTCAAATATTGGAGTTTGACTTTCCTACATATCATTGTATCAACAAGAAAAACACTTAACATGTTTATAAATCTGGAGATCAATCAAAGCGTTAAAGATACGAACGATGCACATAAAATAAAGGTCTTGATATGCTACATAGCATATGTAATGTTTATCATAAAATAGAAAAAAATTGTTGTTAATGTATCTTACGAATACCAATCTTATTTCAATCTATTAAAACGTTTGAGAAAACTTCAAATTGGCCCTCATTATGAATCCTACAGATATTACATATAATATTTTTAAAATGATGACAAAAACTAACGATTAATTAATAGGATATGATTTAAGTGCGTGTAACAAGTAAGCACCAAGGATAAACTTTATTCACGGTCCTTAAATTTGTAAATAGTAATTTAAAATTTATAATATTCTTTGTAATTCTTAATTGTGTTAATTACGTATTGAGAAGCATTTCATAATTAGTAATTAAAACAGGAATTATTCAGTATAATAATTAGGACTTTTAAATTTTTAATTATTCAGGATAAAGTTAATTAATTATCTAGCTTTATTCCAAAACATATTCTTATTGTTAATACAATATATTTACAAATAAATCAATAAATTTTTATGGTATTTTTCAGAATAAAAATGGAGCCAATGTGCTGGCTCTTGAATGTATATTATCCCACCGCCATGGAAATTCTTCGAAACGTGATGTTTGAATTTTCAAAAACACTTCGAAAATTAAAACATCATGTCGTATGACGTTTTTGTACTTTTATAATTCACATTTCTTGCGAAGATTTCGAAAATTTCAAATAGATTATAACAGTCTAAGTATATCTAATAATTTTCTAACACTGTATAAGTTGTACAGGCCGCACGGATAGCCGAGGCGGTTAAAGCATCAGTCTACCGCTCTGAGGGACCCTGTACCGAATCCGGACAGGAATTTTCGAGGAACCATCCGAATATATCGGCTCCGATCCTCGTCACACGGCTGACCTATTGTAGATCTTGCCGACCCATAATGGACTTGCTAAAAAGAGGCTCTCTTAATGTCAAAGGGGCAGAAATAATTTAAAAAACCCAACCAATAACTTCTGCGTAGTTTTCTATCATGTCCACTCCTATCGAATTGGATTATCCAAGTAAAGTTCTCAAAAAAGTACGGCTCTACTACCTCAGCCTCAGGGACTGAGCATTTTATTATCTCCACATAAGTGTTAACACTTTTTTTTTTTTTTGAAGCACCCTATACATTGTTGCTTTCAATATAAATTGCTATTTAAAGTATTAATTAAATTTTCAGTATTTTAAAGTAAAATTTATATTTACTGATTATTTTATTGTGAAATATTTCAAGAATCGTTGTAACAATAAAAGTTTTCAGGATTGTAACTGTTGATCTTGTTTAAATTTAGATTATTCTCTATATTCTCAATAGATTTACAAGAAATTTAGCTGTTTTTATCAATTAATTTTTTGATTTTATTGAAATACAGTAATATTTAACTATTATAAACAAAGGATGATATGTATAAGTTAGCAAAAAAAAAAAAAAAGGTGTGAAAAACGTTTATCTGTGGGGGAATATATTTCTTAACAATGTTAAATATGTTCAAGATAATTCAGAGATATGATAATACCAAGAAATAGTGTTAAAAATAGCGTTTATAATATCTACAAAATGTCAATTATAGAAAATATCTTGTTGTCATATAAAATCGAAAAGAAACCCGTGGAATTTATTAATATAATATAATATTACTGTAATATAATATTCTTTATAAAATGTCAACCATTCTCTGAATAACAATATTCAATTAGATATTCACTTTATATTTAAAAAACTACCCAATAAAGTAGAAATATTTTGCACATAAGAAAATTTTACAACAAAATTTAAATGCAAAATGCAATTAATATATAATTAATAAAGAAAGCTACAATTTAATGCTGTCATGAAATTTGATGTTTACTGTTACTGTATTTTAATAGGTAAATATAAAATTATAAATGTATAGAAAAAAAAAGAGTGAAGAATAACAGGTGTGTGACTAAAACGCAAATATCATACAGTGGGAAGAATAATAAAATTAGTCTCAGTTCGAGTATCGTATAGTTACGCATGGCTTAACTATCACGTGACCCTATTGACCTTTCGTTAACTTTATTACGTCACAATGTAAATATTTATTGTACGCATTTATGCATTTTCAAAAATTATTACAACACAGGTAGTAATTTGTAAGGTGAATTTCCCACTTTTATTTTGCGTTGGGAAGTGACGCCATATGTCATGTGATAAACAGAACCGGTATTTTAAGTCCTGGTTACAGATTGGTCGATTCTGTTGGGCACTGTCTATCTTTCAGCCGGACCAGACAATAGCCATTTTCATTTTAAATTAGAATTTCGAAGAGTTATAGGTAAGATATTAATTTATAAAAATTACTGTTGTACTGTACAGTACCTTGTATGTTTAGCAATACTGGAAAATGATTTATTTTATTTTATTATTTTATTTCTTTATATGCTTTTCTAATAATCTCACCAAGGATTGATTTTAATTGATATATTTTTTATTATTTTTTTGTTATAATTTTAATCTTGAATAAACTACACAATTATAAATCTAAATTTAATAGTAGAAGTCGCATGCTCGATGACCACTATCCAAGGTCATAAGTATGAACATTCTAGAAACGCTATTGTGTTTTTAAATTCATTGTTTCCTATTTAGTACAAGCTTTTATTCTGAAGAATTTTATTATATTTAACTACTGTATACGTTGTATTCGTTACCAACTATAAACAAGTCTCAATTCAATCAATTTCTTAATTTATATACCAAAAATAGTTGTCATTTAATGATTTTCTTAGATGTTTCACAATGTTCGAATAACACTGGCTTTCCTGATTAAAATTATAACTATATATATATGTTTCCTGTTATTGCATCATTTAAATATCTATCTTAATCTGTTCAGATTGCATTTTTATTGTCTTTTTTTTCTTCTACTAATCAGAAATTCAGAAAAATTTTTTATTTTTAATGGAAAATTATTCTCTGCTGATACATAGATAAATAAATATATTTATCTACTGTTAAAATTTTAATTGGTTTTTTACCTTTCAGTTTGTGTAAAATTTTGTCATATTGATAAATTAACTTCTATATATGTATAGAAAATTATAGTTTAATTCCTCAAAATACTCATTTATAACCACACCTATACAATACACTTCCTTCCTTTAGCATTACCGTTTAATGATGAATTTTCTTTTTAATACAGAACATAAAAACATTATCAACTTATTTTTCTAACAACTGAATTTTTTTTTTTTTTATAATCATGATTTTTCACAAATAAGCTTCTGCTTATTATGAAAATGTTTCAAATAGTTAATTGTTTCTAGACCTTATTTGGCAGTAATTGAATTCAAACTATTAAATGAAAATTATATTAAAAATTTGGTTTTTAAATTTTAAATGTTGTTTAAATAAATTTCATCTTTTTATCAAATTTAGTGTTTACTTTTTCTCTTCTTCTGACCATTTTGAACAAATACAAAGTTTGACTAAGTACGTCCAGGTTTTTGAACAATGGTATGTTTTTAAGAAATACAACTAAGAAAAACTTGAAAAACAAAATATGGATTTGAATATTCTTTACATAAAATTATATAAATGCAGTGATGTGTAAAGTAGTCACATGATGTTTATAGATAATTCCTAAAATTTCTAATGTTATTTTTTCAATGCTGTATTTCAAGGCTTTGATTTTTGAATTGTTTGTATTAAGAAAATAAGTGAGGTATAACTTATAAAATTTTGTTTTAATATGCAAATTTTAAAATATTAATATTTTATGGGTTAATTTTATTAATATATTTAATGAATTTCTTACAAAACAAATTTGTATTGTAAATCATAAAAATAAGTACTACTATTTGTACAACTTTGAACTCATTATATTATATAACTTTCTAATATTAGAGAACCTTATTTCCAGCTTGCCTCTTTAATACTTCACTTTAGAATATTATCCAACTGCAAAACTGTTTCTAAAGAGTACACTTGAAGAAATTTGCCTAGTTCTTTTCGTTGATATTGTTTGATTTATAAACTTATCTAATTGTTTATTACTTTGGCCATAAGCAGGATCTGTGGCAGATATATATGTCTCTTCCTAAACAAAAAAGATGGGAATCATGGATCCAAGATTTTTCCGTTTTATTATTAAGTCAGACATAATGAGAAAAAGGAAAATTATTGAACTTAGATTAACTTTTATAATCTGTATATAATATATTTAGTAAATAATTTGCTACATTTCGTCATGAGCCTTTTTAAGTGTTTTAGTGGATAACCTTATGTCAACAGTGTATCTCGTATCTTGTGAACATTTTTAGTGTTTTCTAAAAGGGAAAAATTTTTTAGTGTTTTCTAAGAGGGAACTAAATTTTAAACACGATCATATACATAAAATAGTATACTAAAAATTAACCAGTAGTCCAAAGCTTGCTTTCCATACTTCTGAAAAGTCATATCACAGATGTTCTTATATTTGCTTTCCTTAGGTTGTGTAGGATGATCTATAACCCTTGTATGATGCCAATGGCCTCCAGCAGAGATAACATGTCAATTTATGAAGACGATAAAATTTTGATTAATAAAAGATTCTTATAAAATGGTTTACAATGTGGATTGTTGAAAAATACTGATTTTTATGAACCAAGTTTAATCAATATCTATCTTTTATAGCTTTAAAAAAAATTTTTTTTAAAAAATCATTCACATAGAAATAGGATGATTAAATCTTTGCGACTGTTAGATTTATTTTTATGTAGAAATTTTTAAATGTCTTTGAGACTGACACAAATCTGTTCAACAAATTATAGGGTTGGCAACTAAGTGATTGCAGATTTTAAATAAGAAGGAAAATTCAAAATTTTTGCTTAAAAATATAACTTTATTCAATTAGGTATTGTCCATTTTTGTCAATGACATCTTGCCATCTTTCAGGCAGTGTCATAATTCCATGTTCATAAAACTTCTGATTTTTGCCAACAAAAAACTGAATTAAATGTGTTTTTACACCAACTTCATAAAAAATTTTACCATTTTAAGGAGTTCTGCATGGAATGAAATAAATGGTAATCTGAAGGCACAATGTCAGGGCTGTATGGTGGATGTGACAACACATCCCAACCTAGCTCCAATAATTTTTGGTGAGTGACCAAAGATGTGTGGGGCTTTGCATTATCATGCTGGAAAACATCATCCTTGCGATTTGCCAATTCTGGCCACTTTTCTTGAACTGCAACACTTAGTTTGGCGAGTTGTTGAATGTACACATTTGAATTAATAGTTTGGTTTCTTGGTAAAAGTTCAAAGTACAGAATTCCTTTATAATCCCACCAAACTGACAGCATAATTTTTTTTATTTATTTTTTTATTTTTTTGTGAATCTCAGCTTTTGGTGTCATCTGGGCCGGTTCATCTCGCATCACCCGCGATCGTTTCCACGTAACGTTGCTATAAACTATCCACTTTTCGTCGCCAGTAATCAGTCATTTCAGAAATGGATCAATCTCGTGTTTCAGAAGAGATTCACAGATGCTAATGTGTTGAGTCAAATGAATTTCCTTAAGCTGATGAGGGACCCATAAATCCAGTTTCTAGACATAGCCAAGCTGTTTTAATTTTTTTATGCATGTATGTGATACATTGAGCTTCTGTGCAATCTCACGTGTTGTGCTATGACGATCTGAATCGATAATGGTCTTGATGTGGGTCTCATCAACTTCAACTGGATGGCCAGATCATTGAGCATTTTTCAGTGAAAAATCACCAGAACAAAATTTGGCAAACCAATTTTGACACTGCCTTTCTTTTAAAGGCTTCATTCCCATATACGGCACATAACTTCTTGTATGCTTGTGATGCGTTCTTGCCTTTTCGGAAATAATACAATAAAATAACAATACATGCATTTCAGACATATTTTATGTCTGAAATGCATGTCTTGTTATTTTATTTTTAAAATGGAATAAAAACGAAACTAAGTAACTAATCGATACAATTTTTTTACTAAATTAAAGGTGGAAGTCCAAACAATAAGAAAACAATATAGGTTAAATGCTTTGAACACAATGACAAAGCAAAAAAAGTGCTAAGGCCACCTATTGACAAAATCCACAATCACTTAGTTGCCAACCCTATATAACTGAAAAAAGAATTTTGATATTAAATTTCACATGGCAAAGTTGCAGGAATGGTCTATAGTATCCCATGTTTGTGTAAAACAAAGTATGTGTAGGAGAAGTGGGAAGGTTTTTTGAATGTAGGTTAAAAGAGCATGAAGTAACAATAAAACTAAAGCCTAGGAATTCACTCCTGTTTACACATTGAAGAAAATTGTTGTAAATGTTTCAAAATGTTCAATAAATTTCTTATAATTGTCTGTTTTTAATGTTCTGTTTATATATATTGAACATTTTGAAATTATAAAATATATACCATTATTTTTAAATTTATATTTATTAGTTATATTAATATAAATTGGAGTGATGTAATACTTTGAATTGGCTAATTGTAATAGTAAAATGTCATGAAAGAGGAGCTTTATAACCATTAGTTGTCTGTTGTCAGTTTATGGTAAAGAATGATATGGTCCACTTAAAGATATTTGATCCTGTTTAAAAAATAAAAATTTGATGTTTATTTATGTTAATATCAGTTATAAAAAATTTTTAAATATAAAAAATTTTACAAAAATGTGTTTATGTAAGAGTATGTAGAGGTTTGGATGTTTTGTTTTATTCAATTTAGCTGTTGATTTGGTTTATTGTATCATTGTAGCATGAACTGAAGACGGGTGAAAGCCCAAAATGCATATACATCAAGAATTGTAATAAAACATTAATATATTGAATATCATCCTCATCTGCTTAGTCTTTGTTATTTGGAAGAAATGTAGTGGTAATATAGTGTGTGTAGCAATTAATATAACTTGATTTTAATCTGGCAGTTATTTGGCTTTAATATAACTAACTATTGAGCTTGGCGATCTTTACATTCAGAAGAATTGTGGCTGTTTACAAAGGAATTGAAAAATATCTTAGGTTTCTCCCAAATTTATGAAGTGTATTTGGATTAATCAGAATTTTGAAAATTTTTACAAACTTAACTCTTTGAATTAATTCTATTTTCCAGACATCTTTATAATGAAACTTAAAATTTTTACAATTTATTAATTTTAAAATCTATCAAAATTATGCAAGTAAAATAACTAATTAATTAATTAATTTTTACAATTTATTAATTTTAAAATCAATCAATTATGCAAGTAAAATAACTTTTTTTCAAATCATCATGAATAAACTTTTTAAAATTTTATAATAAACTACTTCCTCTCACCATAACCATTTAAACAAATATATAATTCAGATGTATTAATGATGCTTTACAAAGTTATTCAAAGCGAAAGTACTTATCACACATTTCTTGTTAATACTTTACTAAAATTATTCAAATAAATCTGTGAATCAGTTGACAAAATTGTAGAAAGCAAGTTTTAATAAAGTATCCAATTTAAATAAAACAAATACTTCATATCTGTGTGTAAATATATTTGTAAATCATAATCAACAAGATATAGAATGCTTTTTGAAAGGCAATCTGCTAAAATATACTATCAACTATATCTAATGCAAGCAAACAGCAATTAAGCTAATACAGTAGAGTGTCGTTTATCCGAAACAATTGGGGACTGGGGTTGTTCGGATAACCAATTATGTATGAAAAATATATTAACCTATCCTATGTTGAAATTTTTCTGCGTTGAATTTTCGTCTATATTAAGGTTAACAAAAACTCTTTAAAATAATAATCGTGGCTATTGTATCATTAAAAATTATTTTATTTTGTACAAACAAAATAAATATATTGAAAAATATAAAAACCAAAAAAATATACTTTAGAAGTTGATCTAGTATCAAAAACATTCAATTCGGCGCGACAGTCCTCCAGAAAAACACCACACAAAAGTGCCAGTGCTGCCAGCTAAAACATACACACCAACAAAAAAAATATTTGAGTAGCCCAAGATATAGCCAAAGATCGCAGTGCCACAGCACTAGCAAAAATTTAAGTTTGCTGACTGGAATGCTTTTGGATAAATGACTCTCTCTCTACTGTATATGTAGTTTCATTTTATGTTGCAGTTTACCAAGCAAATTCAAAATTTGCATAAGTTTTTATTTTCATTAACTCAACTTTAATGAAATTATATGATGCAATAAATAATAAAAATTGTAGTATTCTTGTATTCTTTTTTAAAAATTTATCTGCTTAAAGTTTTCAAATGAATATAAGATTGTTTCTTTTTAGAATAAAATCATATTCTAACCATCAATAACTTAACTCAGCATATAAATATGTAACTCTTGGTGTTTCCAAAAATAGAAGCCTAAAATTGGGGGAGAGAATCTGATCATAAATTATGTAGTAATTTGTGTACAGTAATACCTTGACTTACGCTATCCCGACTTACGCGAACCCGGAGTTACGCAATTTTCAAATCTCGTTGATTCGTCTTTTGTGTGAGCACCAAGCAACTCTCGATTACTCAATCCCCCACACTATTGTTCGGCTTACATGTTCAGACGTGTCATGCGGAATCAACACATAGACACAATTTATTTTGTGTTGTTTATTTCTGTGTTTGTTATATCTACGGAAACTCGAGAGACTCTATGTGGTGATTTCTTCTAACCGTGAACGAATCAAAAGACGAGATAAGATTAACGAGAACATTTATTAGCTTACATACATTGACTTGGGTTTTACACAAATTGCGAAATTATACCCCGATTTACGTGAATTCGACTTATGCAGTTATCTCTGGGTCCCACCTATCGCGTAAGTTCGGAGTATCACTGTATTCTCATTTAAGCTATAGGGTAGATGTATATAATATATTCAAAAAGTTCCAAGACTGCTATAGTACCAGATAAATAGATATGAACATTGCTGTTTATAATGTTTTTAATGTGCTGCCCATTTTGCCAACCATCATACCTTTTCCAATGCTCAAACAATTGTTCACAGCATTGCTGGAACCCTTTTCTTGCTAACTGTTTCCATAAAAGTAGCTGCATCTTTTTGCAGCTACTTTTTACATTATCACAGAAACATCACTTAAAGGCACTGTTAATTTTTGAGAAGTAAAATCCCAAATCTGAAGTTAGGTGAATAGATAAGGTATGGAAGCAATTTTGTGTCCATTTTAGCCAAATAATTTTGAAGAATGTGTCACACTATCTGGAGTGTTGTCATGAAGTTAGAGTACTGTTTATTTAGCAACAGTACAAAAAGTTTTCACCCTAAATGGTATATAGGGATGTTGATGATAAATGACGAGGTTATGATTTTATAGCTGTCAAATTTTCTAAAACAATTGTCAAGATTATTACTTGGAATATAGATTGTATTTGTTGATAGGCAATGTTTTGCATGAATTTAATCTAATTACATTGTTAAACTTGGCAAAATATGTAATTATCTCATATTAAAGTATAGAGTTATGAACAAAGTAACAAAGAATTGGCATATTTCAGACATGTATTATTATATAACAAAATAGTGATTTTGTGAAAGATGTAATAAAACTAAGCTAGCTAGTTTTTAAGATTTGCAGAGCTCATTGCTAAGACAAACTTCATACTATTGCAGTCTTTACATATGCTTGTTGAAAGATAATAGTAAAAAAATAAAATACTTTTTTTAATGATAAGGTGTTTTTTTTTTTATAACTTCATAATGGTCCAATGCCAGTATAGTTTTGACAAGGAATTGTTTGATTTGATTAATTTTAATCAATTTAAAACAACCTTTTTTTTAAAAAATTATTGCTACTAGATATAATAATAAACAAATATTGACCACTTTAAATGTTCACTTTTTTGTTTTATAATGCATTTTAAGATGTTTAACAAAATAAGATCAACCACGTTAACCATTNTTTGATTAATTTTAATCAATTTAAAACAACCTTTTTTTTAAAAAATTATTGCTACTAGATATAATAATAAACAAATATTGACCACTTTAAATGTTCACTTTTTTGTTTTATAATGCATTTTAAGATGTTTAACAAAATAAGATCAACCACGTTAACCATTTGAAACATGTTAAGTATTTGTCAAATGTTGAAGATAAATTGTTGTATTTACCTAAACAGAATTTCTGCACAGACTGATTGGAAACTCAACATTTGGCTTTCTCTAGATTTGTAAATGAAAGGCCAGGAACATTTACTTGTCAAGACTGGAGTTTATAGGATTTAACTAATCTTGGTTTATGGTAGAAGAGAATTTGATTTATTCAATAGCCATTAGTGTGTACTACCAGTATCTTCATAACTTCTAAAAGGAATGCTTAGTTGAAAATAAGTTTAGGTTTTTATTGACAATTATTTCTAGTTATATGCAGAGTCATATTAATCATAGTTTGTCTGCTGAATTTAATTCTTTATTTTTGTGTGTACCCACAATTGCACATAAGTTCATTCATATAGGAGTTATGAGCAGTCAAAAATCATCTAATACATACCAGTAAATATTTGTCAGTTTGTTAGCAATATATCTGAAGAAATTTATCAAAAAGTTTAAGATCGATGTCTTTCGGCATTAATAAAGTTTTATCTGATAAAAATTATTTGGTCTCACCAGATTTTTTCATACAGATTTAATTGTATAAAATTATTACAATAGTGACTTTTACCAAAAATCAGCAAAACAGAAATTTACATCTTAAGCATCTAATAATAAAAACAAAGCAGTTATTACATTATTTGCTTGCTAGGTTCAAACAATAGGATATTAAGGATTTATTGAAATTTTTGCTTATGCAAATTAAATGAACTTTTAGGAGCTGCCCATAAATTACATTTGCATTTTTGAGTTTTTACTCCCTCTCCCCTTTTGTCCTAGTATGAGCAAGTTTCTGTAACCACCTCCCCTCTTTGAATGTGTAATAAAACTTGACCTTACCTTAAAACCTTTATCATCTTTTTGAATGACAGCTATCATAAGTAGAAACGAAACATAAAAAGAAATTTTGAAATAAACACAGTTCATACATTTTATTATATTTCATTAAATTTACAATGTCAACCCTCTCCTCCTTGTCCGACTTGTCCTAATCCCTTCACTGTGGATGCCATTCATAGATAGCCCCTTAGTTTTGTGAAAATTGCTCCTTAAACAATGAATGAAAACTATTATATTAGACCCTTTTTAGTTCAGGGTCTAGTTTTTTACTGATATGTATGGATGGGTCTTTGCCAATGAAATTTTGTTTATTGAGAACAATATCACCTTTTTATAAAAACAAAATTCAATTGATGGATTAGGATCTGTATTATGTTATGATTTTGATTGTAAGCATCAGAACATTTACTGTTGAAATATGTATACTGTATGCTACTTACAATGTTACCACATATCCTGTAATAATCCATATTGGATCTTATAGAATAGACCAATTTATTGGTCTATGCCCTACATTGTTCCAGAAAGTTTTACAATGTTCTTCAAGCCTCAAAAGTTCAGAACTACTGCAGTGGTTCTTTATCTTTTTGAGGTTTGCAAATACCCAATTTTATATACTTTTTTCTAATATCAATAAGAAATTCCATACTTACTATTCTCGTAAAACAATGAAACAATAAATTTTTAACACCAGGGGAAGTAATTTTTGGAATAAATTTTAAAATGATTACAACCCATTATAGTAATATTTTAAAATTTTTTTATATAGCATAAAGCATCATAAAAAATCATGTCAATAAAAAAAATTTGCATAATTTGTGACCATTGTGTTTTCTGATGGCATTTTCATTGAGAAATGATGCAAGAATGTTTTTCTTCTCATCTATTTGATATACACTGTGGAACACAACAAAAATTTTTGGTTTCTTTTTTAGCCATTCTAAAGTACTTAAGATATAGGTTACTCATATACGAGGGCTGTTCGGAAAGTTCGCGGCCTCAAATAGAACAACAAACAAAATAATGTTAAAACTTTTTTATTTTTCAATATAGTTTCCTTTGTTAGCAATGCACTTATTCCAGCGATATTCTAGCTTTTTTATGCCATCACAATAGGTCGATTTGTCAAGGTGTGCAAAATACTCGTTCACTTCAGAGATGACTTCGTCATTTGAGTGGAATCTCTTTCCAGCCAAGAATTTTTTTAGGTTTGGAAAAAGGTGGAAGTCACTGGGGGCCAAATCAGGTGAGTACGGTGGATGTGGAACTAATTGGAAGCGAAGTTCGTTTATCTTTTGTTCAGTGATTCTGGCGGAATGTGCAGGTGCATTATCGTGGTGGAACAGAACTTTTTTCTTCTTCAAGTGTGGCCTCTTTTCTTCGATTTCTTTCTTCAGTTTTTCCAAAAGTTCACAGTAATAGACAGCATTAATGGTCTTTCCTCTTTCTAGGTAGTCAATAAAGATGATGCCTTTAGCATCCCAAAAAACCGAGGCCATCACTTTACCCGCTGATGGAACTGTCTTTGCCTTCTTTGGTGGTGGCGAACTGTGGTGTTTCCATTGCTTCGACTGTTCTTTTGTTTCAGGAGTGTAGTAATGGATCCACGTTTCGTCAGTAGTCACAAACCGACGCAAGAAATCCTGTGGGTTTTTCTGGTAGAAGTCCAAACACTCCTTTGACATCAAAGTGCGAACACGTTTTTGCTCGGCGGTCAGCAGATGCGGCACCCACCTTGCTGAGACCTTCGTCATACCCAAATTTTCGGTTAGGATGTGGTGCACTCGGTCGACAGAGATGCCTGTTGTCTCAGCTATCTCACGCGTTTTCAAACGGCGATCTGCTAATACCAAATCGTGAACTTTGTCGATGTTTTCTTCAGTGACAGCAGTTGACGGCCGTCCGCTGCGAGGGTCATCTTCCACACTCTCTCTGCCAGATTTAAAAAGGGCTGTCCATTTTTTCACAGTGGTGTACGAAGGAGCAGACTCTCCCAAAACTTCATCCATGTCAGCTTTGATTTGAGATGGGGTCAACCCTTTTTTCGTCAGGTATTTTATGACCGCACGAGTCTCCGTCTTCTCCATTTTTGACAAAGCATGTGCACACTTACTATTTGCTAAGCTGTCGTGGCAAAACTTTATGGCAAATCAAGCGGAAATTGGTATCGTATCTCTAGCACAGATGGCTGAATTATTCCCGCCAAAAATAAAATTGATCGCAGCGCTGCATATAGGCAAGGCCGCGAACTTTCCGAACAGCCCTCGTATGACTTGTTTGTGTTTAGAATTTTTAAATGCCTTTTTATTAACTTACTCCGGTTTTGTCTAAATTATCATCCCCTTTCCATCTCCAATCTAGTTGAAACTGCTTACATATGTAACTCTCTTGACAAAACATTTTTTTTTAGTTTGCAATTTTAGCAACTATCAAATTTTTACAAATTTTAATTTTTTGCTAACATGTGATTATATGTAGGGCAAACTATTGCTTTGTTTTAGTTGTACTGTCTATATAAAATCTTGTAACTCAGTTTTTCACACACTTCCCAATTAAATGCTAAAACAAATAGTATACTTTCTATATGTAACACTGAATTATCAAAATTCTATCTTTTTATAAACTAAAAGATTGGATAGTATATTTCTTTATATATATATTTTAATCTTAATTCTTTTAACCTTTTTAAAGAATTATCAAAACTATAAAACTATTTTTTAATTTAATCTTTCTTTATTTAGCAATGTCAGCAAAACTCCCTCTCCTAACTCAACCTGCTCCTGATTTTTGTGGTACTGCTGTAATTGATGGAGAATTTAAAGAAATTAAATTATCTGATTATAAAGGAAAATATCTTGTATTATTTTTCTATCCTATGGATTTGTAAGTTGATAATTTTTTTTAATTTTAATATATTACAGTTGTTACTTTCATTATTTAAACATATGGGATTTAAACTATTAAATAACAACTCTTCATGTTTTTTTGTTCAGTTTTCTGAATTCAAAATTAACTCTTTTCTTTAAAATAAATTGACTGCTTTGTAGTTCTGGTGATTGCTGGCTCTGACTTCAATTAAATTGAAGTCAGCCAGCAGGAAAGATATAACAACAATGACTTCAAAAAAATTGATTTTTTTAAAGAATTTTTATGCCTGTCTT
Organism: Centruroides sculpturatus; assembly: GCF_000671375.1. Classification (NCBI taxonomy): domain Eukaryota; kingdom Metazoa; phylum Arthropoda; class Arachnida; order Scorpiones; family Buthidae; genus Centruroides; species Centruroides sculpturatus. The sequence continues at coordinate 1,113,079 of NW_019384296.1, read as the reverse complement.
CAAATATAGTGTGTCTTAACAGAGATGCCAGTTTTTTTCCTCATTGAACTTTAAATATTAATACTAATTTAAAGGATTTTATATTGAAGTAGTCCTACTTTTAAATTTAAAAAACTTTTATATACAGTAGGACCACAATTATCTGATGTAAAAACTGTACTTGTAAAAAGATACACCCCAATTGCAACTTGATGGATTATAGCAGAGATAATAGTAAGGATAAAGGCATGGAGAGATTTACTAAAAACATTAAATTTGTAAGATGTAATGACAGTTTGATATGGAAGGATAGCATTTGTTTTGCATTTGACCTGTAGTTGGATATGGCCAATATCTGAAAATGTTTATCAAAATGCTTAAACTGACCTCTAAAAAGGTAGTAAAAAAATATTTTTTTAATTTCTGAATTATGAAAATGGGTTTCATTCAAAAGAGCAATGTTTTTTAATAAGTATAAGGATAGCATTTTCTGCATAGATTTCATAGATATATTTTGAGTGAAATCTTTAATTAATTAATTACTGAATTATTTAGAAGGTTCTAGAAAAAATTTGGCCCAGAGTGGTACTTGAACCAGCAACTGCTGCTTACTGTGCGAATGAATTGCCAGTTACACTACCTGGACCTTTGTCTGATCTTTGCCTTCAGAACTATTAATTTAGATATAACCATACTATTCTTTGCCAATTGAGGACAACTTAGTGCCCACACCCATGACCTATAAACTTCTTGCTATGGCACTCAGCAGGCTATCATTTTACCCCAGTGTGGTGTATATACCCCCTTTTTTTTATTTAGTCATTTGGCTTTAATATAACTATCAGGCTTTGAGATTTTTATATTTGTAGTAAAAATTATATTTTCATTTTATTGCATTTCTGATAAAATTATTGTAATATCCTCTAACATTCATATTTTATTAATTTACCAGTTTTAAATATGTTAAAATTAAATTTTTTTATAAAGTGTAAAATATTTTGAAATTATTTATTTTTATTTTTACAGCACATTTGTTTGCCCAACAGAAATTATAGCTTTCAGTGATCGTGTAGATGAGTTTAAGAAAATCAATTGTGAAATAATAGGATGTTCTACTGATAGTCACTTCACTCATTTGGCTTGGTAAGTTTTTTGAGATAAAATTTTAAATAATGTCACTATAAATACTTAAATGTTGCTTTTCTTCCAGGATTAATACTCCTCGTAAAGAAGGTGGTCTTGGAAAAATGAAAATTCCTCTTCTTGCTGATAAAAGTACACAAATTTCTAAAGATTATGGAGTATTGAAGGAAGATGCTGGTGTTTCTTTTAGGTAATTTTCTCCAAATTGACATTTTTTATAAGAATGTGTTTACACTAATTCAGTTTTGGCCACAGAAGATAGTATTTTATTAGTATTCTTTTCTTAAATTTATTAATTTCATAGTCAAAAGCTTTTTCTAAGTAAGAAAAAATTTCTATTAAAAACACAAGTAAATGCACCTTATAGCTTATTAGCTACCAGTTAACTTATATTGTTACATTGGTCTCATTGATTGATGCTAAATGTTACCAGAAACATCAAATCCCAAATTTAATGCACTATGAAATGTCAAAGTTCAATCCTTCATCTCATATAGTGAGTAGTTAGTGCCATTTGCTATTTTAAAGATGTTTACTATTTTGTTTTCTTTACTATTAATTTCAGTTTTTTTTATTGTAAAAAAACTTGTGTAGATAAAAATTTTTTATGAAGAACTGTTGTGCAATATAAACTGTGATATAAATGTAGGGTATTGCAAAATGATGTGAAATTTTGCAGTTGGGAATTAGGTACTTGGGTGGAATTGCTAGTAATTTAATGATTTCAGCATAACATGTATTTTTTTCTATGGGGAAAATATTGTGTTATACCCTCTAAGCTGAATTCAACGTGCTTGTGAAGTTTCTCCAGTTATTCAAAAATCCAGTTAAGACTGATAAAAATATTTTTATTTTTTCCTTTATAGAATAATGTAACACACATGCATTTTGGATTACCAAATTCATATTTGTCACTTAATACCGCCTACATTTGTGTGATTGGAGAGTAAGAACATAACACTGAAGAGTGATTGTATATTTGAACTTAGATCCAAAATGTATGTCATGTTGTGTTCTTTTTCTGTAAAGGGAAAATTAAAATAATTGATCGGTCATAAATGGATTTTTTGAATAACTAGAGAAACCTCACAAGCACATTGAATCTGGCTTACAGATGATATAACACATCTATTCATTATTTTTTTAAACAGATGCAACAAATAACTTTAGTCGCTTAAAATAACGTCAAATATTTTGACTGACTTTTTTTTCTTAACCTCTTGACTGTAGTACTTTTGTTTTTTAAAATTGTTTTGATGTAACAGCCTGTTTGTTGCATTAACAAAATTTCATAATATTAAACAGGTACAGGTACATAATAATATTAAATATGTACAGGTGTTTTATTTAGATGTTTAATAAAAAAAATTATTATACACTCTGAACCGATGACAACTTCTAACATGTCATTAGAAAAAAAAATTCAAATTTTTCTTTAGTAAACGTCTTCAATGTGATCTCCAGTGATGTGACAAATGTCCAGCTGGTATAAATAGATTGAGACTTGGTGTTGAAGCATTTTGTGATATCATGTTGATTGCAGCAGATCTTTTCATGCAAGTCTTCCAGATTAGTATCACCAGTGTATGTATCAGGTCCCACAGGAAAGTCAGTTAAGTCTGGTTATTTGGAGAGCCAAGCAATAAATGGTGATTCTCTCCCAATCCATCCTTCAGTGAAATGATAATTCAAACAATGTGTAGACAATGTTACCAAAGGGAGTACCATTTTATTGGAAAAGCTTAAGCTAAGGCATAACTTCTTGTAACATGTTGGTTACTGTGGTCTGTGAAAAAGTAACTGATTTTTTTTTTTAATTTTTTCCTTTTGATTCCATGCCAAACATTGCATTTTAGAATCCTGTTTTCTTCATATACTGTATATATAGCTTTTTGAACTCCCAGATGAAGTTTTCTACTTTTTCAAACATTGTCTAGTCTGAAAAGTATACTCAGTATAGGAATTGTCATCAGCATTAATTTTGGTCAACATTGGTTCTGGAAAATTATTCTAAGCCATCCTATTTTCCAGTTTAACTTTGTCTGCAGTTTGAAAATTCCAGTCTTACACACAAATAACAATGGGAATGTATATCTGTCCCTTGTTAATCATAAGAATGTCTATTTTCATCTAACTCACGGGTTCCCAACCTATGGGTCGCGACCCAAAAGGGGGTCGCAACGGGTTTTCTGTGGGGTCGCCAACTTATGCAGTAAACTAAAACAAAATTTTCACTATAATGCAATATTTATTTTTAATGGTGTTTTAAAGTTTGAATAATTTCATATATTTTTAAAAAATTAAAATAAGTGTAATCTGGGTACGTTATTCTGTCACAGTTGGTTGAAACATGTGTTGAGAGTTTTGAGAGGAATAAATTAAATGTTGAGAATGACATGAGGTTGGCATTAACAAAATTTCACCCGCGAATTTTGAGGCTGGTTAATAATACATGCAATTTCAACCATCTCATTAAATTAATTATTAAACATAATTTAAAATAAAATTATGCTAAAAAACTAATTTCATTGTTTTTTTAATTACCTTATTAAAAATATCTTTTTCAATTGTATCGGGGTTGCGGGTCACTTGGCTTTTATAAAAAGGGGGTCACCACCCGAAAAAGGTTGGGAACCGTTGATCTAACTCCAATGTTGAAAGCTTAGGTCTGCAGGCCCTGATTAACTAACTACATATGGACTTTTGATCTAGACTGGAAGTCATGTAATTTTTTTTTAAACTAAAAGATTATTATTATTAAAAATTACAGCTTGGCATTGTGATGTCACAATACGTAATTGCTCATTGCAATTGGGTTTTGTATACATACAAACGTAACCATTTTATGGAATATTTTATACACTATTGTTGATTTATGGCTACACACTAGTCTGGATTTCTTTTTGGGCTTCTCAAAAATAATTGTAGAATCTGTTTTCCTTATGCTTGGTATGTTTTACTAGTCATCAGTATCAAACATTTTGTTTGAGTTTCTCATCCCATTACATGATAGTCTTCAAGGTTGTACTTGTAGTAAAAACATGAATGTGGAACTCAATTCTGTAAGCAGTGATTCACAAGATACCTTCTATGGTGTCCACATGGCAGTTCCTACTTCTGCAATGTGGGAAGCAGATACCTTTCTGTGCATGTGCAGTATGTAAACATTCACTGACTTTTACACTCAGACTTTCTGTAACAAAGTACTAGTTTTAAAGATCATCATCCTGTACCTAATTATGCACGTGCGTGTGTGTACACATACATCCACCTGCCCACCCTTATTTTTATCACTTTTTTGCATTTGATAACAAAAAATTCATGCTATATTTTATTTTTAGCTTTTATAAAAAAGTTATGTCCAACACAAAACACTTGCCTAGTCAAACTAGTTGTATTTTGCAAGTGATGTGTGTCCTTCTTTTACTAACAGGTTAGATTTGATACTAGAGATTGGACAAAATACTTGAAACATTCCCCATGTTACAGTTGAACATATACCATCACAGGTAACACACATTTTTCTTATTTTTGTAACTTATATCACTGCCAATAAACTTCATTACTTTCCTATTGAAAAATCTATTTGTATTTTTGGGCATGATTATGGCAGACTTAACACTTTCAAAAGGGAATAATTGTTGGTGCATGCCTTGTAGGTGCTTCTGTGATCAGAGTTGCTGAGTTGAAGGGGAGTAGCAAGAGCTACTGTTTCCTTGATCATATCTCAGCCTGCTAAGACAGGCAAAACATCTGCCAACAAAAGCAATTATGGTCAAAATATAAAGCTGGATGTAAGGAATAGAAGAGCACTTTGTCCAGTTGTAACAAGAAAACAAAATTACAGCTTCTTGATTATGAAACTAATAAATTGATATTATTTTCAATAGATTAACAAACTGAAGATAAAAACAAATAATTTTCTTTTTGCTAAAAGTATTTATAGTTAAATTTGAATATAAACTTTGTTTGTTTCAAATTGAAATATTCATTAAAATTTGAAATGGTTCTTTTAGAGGTCTTTTCATCATTGATGATAAAGGTAGATTGCGTCAAATAACTGTTAATGATATGCCTGTTGGAAGATCAGTGGATGAAACACTAAGATTAGTTCAAGCTTTCCAACACACAGATAAATTTGGAGAAGGTAAGTATTATCTAGTGTTTAACAAAACTAGCATTCAAATTTATTTTATCTTTTTATTTATTATTGTTAATTTAAATTCAGTTTCTATTTCTAAATACAGTAGAGCGTCAATTATCCGAAAGTCAATCATCCGAAAGAATTCCAGTCGGCAAATTTAAATTTTCGCCAGTGCTGTGGCGCTGCAATCTTTGGCTATGTCTTAGGCCACTCAAATATTTTACGTTTTTGATAATAAATTAACTTCTAAAGTATAATTTTTTATTGTTTTTATATTTTTCAATATATTTATTTCGTTCCTACAAAATAAAAAAAAAATTTTTTTAACGATACAATAGTCTTCGTTAGGCTTAACATCGACAAAAATTCAACGCAAAGCGACATGCAACAGAGAAAAATGTCAAGATGGGATAAATTAATATATTTTTTTGTACATAATCGGTTATCCGACACATCGATCTTCTGAATGACCCCAGTCCCCAATTGATTCGGATAATTGACGCTCTACTATAGTTGAATTTTTTAGGTTTCAAAATTTTGCAATACGAGTACAATCAAATCTTGGTTTTCAAACTTAATTTGTTCCTAAAAATTGTTCTAAAACAAACAAATTAATCAATTTTATATTGTTTATGGGAAAATTTGTTCCTGACCTCCAACAGCCTTTTAATTTTTTTTTTACTTTTTTGGCTGTAATATATTATTATATTCAACATAATATCATTACAGAATAGTTAGATTTGGTGATGTATATATATTAAAAGCAAAATATTCCATCACTGCCAACTGAAACTAAACACTTTATAGCACTTCTTTCTTGTATAGCACTTGTATTTATATATAGACTCAACTCTGACTATCTGCATGAAATATAACCAAATCAATTAAAGCAGACAAGTACTTTACACTTTCTAAAATATTATTTCAATTGATTTTGATTTAAAGTAATTTTGATTTTATTTTTAATTTGTTTGAGGGCAGCAATAGCAGCATAAATATATTGCAAAGTCTGGAAAGTGACAGCAGAGATGATATGAAACACCATATTAAACTTAAGGAAAACATAGAATGACAGCCCTTCAGGGAATCTACATATGTTCAGTTCTAAGAATGTTGTTGTTTCATCTACCTCTTTTTCCGTGTGAAGTTAATAGAACAACAAATGTCCAGTGTATTCCCCTATAATGTGAGAAACATCTGATCTGTGTCATCCTGTGCTATCAGAATGTCATCAATGTAACTCAAATAAAACAGCAGATGCCAAAAGAGAAATTGAGCACAGAACATTCAATTCCCATATGATCAATTCCGCTAGAACAGCAGATAAAGGGGAACTATGGGGACCCCCTGTTTTTATAAATAAATTTTCCCATAACAAAAGTAGTTCTGCTGATTTTTTTTTTTTTTTTTTTTTTTTTATCATGGAGCACATCATGTATATCCAGTATCTGTTGAACACTAAAGCACTTCTTGAGGAGTAGAGAATTAGCCAGCATTAAGGCTTTAAAAATGGGTCCACTGGGTAGAAGAATTATGCATCCAGTTTGTAGAAGCTGTATATGATGATTTATAATGCACCAAAAACCAAAGTGATGGTGAATTTAGCAACCAAGGACGAGGGAGTAACATAGGGCAAGTCTGGTATCTGTGTACAGAGAAATTTAGCTAGTGCCTTTTCTAAAAAATAGGTAGGATTGGATCTCTTGTTTACAAGTGGTTGCAATGGCCAGCCTGCATTGTGTTCCTGTTGCACTATATAAATGGCTAAATAGTAATGTGTCTGCCATCACACCTTTGATATGGATGTACACTCCCACACACTCTGCGTGACATTTCAAATTCTTGCGTAATTGAACTTTGATCATGCACATAACGTCTTTTTTTGATTTAAATGAAATTTATTCTATGTTAGAATATTGTGTTCTATATTTTAAACCTTGTTTGCCCAAAGATGATGATTGTAAGTTTGTTGAAAGTACTAGCAATTTGAAAATAACTTAATTTGCACAGAAATAATACTTTCATTGCAAAATTGTTAATGCTTGCATTTAAAACTTGTTATATTATTTATTTTTCATGAGGAAATTTTATTGATGCAATGAAGATTTAAGTGTAACTTTTTAATATTTTTGAACTATTCTAGTGTGTCCAGCTGGATGGAAACCTGGCAGTGATACTATGGTTCCTGATCCTGTGGGAAGCAAAGCATACTTCCAAAAACATTAAACAATTCTTTTGACTGTCACAAACAGTTGAAGCTGTAATAACTTCTTGTTTTTTTGAAAATGGGACCCAATAAAGTTCTTTCAAAATGAATAGTTGATTTTCAAATTCATTGAATAAACTTCAAAAACACGTGGTAGGAGAATTATGAAGTAAAATACAAAATTAAAAGTTATTCTGATTTTTTTTTTACAGAAATTGAGTTTTAATATGTAGGGTTATACAAGTCTACTAATTTACACAGAATTATTAGAAAATGATTTGGTGAAATATAACTTTCGGTTATAACATATTAGTTTGTGTGTGACAGTTGTGCACTTTATTGCTATATTGTTAAGCTGCAATTTTAAAAAAATTGTAGACCTATAAATTCTCACTGTCATCTCTGTCAGTCTGTCTTTCCTTAATCTAGAGAACGGAGTTAGATGAAAGTCGAGACCTGATATGGTAACCGTAATCGGGGCCTCCTACTCCTAACTATATACGAACGTCCTTAGGCAAACCGGAAGTCATGTTNATCAGGTTGTAATTTTCAAAAATTGTAGACCCGTAAACTCCCACCGATGTTGTCTGTCTGTCTGTCTAACCCTCCTTAATCTAGAGAACGGAGTTAGATGAAAGTCGAGACCTGATATGGTAACCGTAATCGGGGCCTCCTACTCCTAACTATATACGAACGTCCTTAGGCAAACCGGAAGTCATGTTATTTCAATTCAAAACTTCCCCTGAAAGCAGTTAATAGAAGACGGCACGACTGTATTGTTAAAGGAAAAGTATGATATATAGAGGGAAGACACTACAGTACTAATTTGAGGTGGAAACATTTTAAATGAAATAAAAGTATGATTACAAATGCAGCCCGGCATTGTGGCGATGTCACAATAAATAATTGCTCATTTTTATTTGACAAAATTTGCATAAATAAAGCTAATTCGACTTGTATTGTCCTTACGACGCGACGATTGAACTGTATAACGATTAAAAGCTAGATGAAACCTTTTGGGAGCTTAGCACAGCTGTCCCCGTTTTTTCCCCAAAATGAGTTGGAAAAGACCTCAAAATGGCCTTTCAATTCTAATTTTATTTTAGAAGTGCGCAAATTTCCACTTCTTTCAGTATCCGATCATTTTCTTCACATGTTTATGCCAATCGAAAAACATCTTAGCATCGTACGCTTCAGATGTCTTGATTTTGTACACAAATGTAACATGACAAAAGTTGCCGACTGTTGGAGACTCGAAATAAATTTTGTAAGTAGAGAAGATAGTGGTATGGAATCCCAATTACATTATAGTGAATTGTAAACAAGGTATCAAAACTACACCCACATTTTTTATGCGAAAAGTACCGGTAACTATTAAACTAAATGTTCCTAATTAGATTTTTCGCTAGTGTAATTATAAGTATGGTTTTTGAAGGCTTCTGTAAGAAAGTAGGCTTAGAGAAAATCGGGTGATAATATGGAACCTTACTGTAGTTTTCAAAAAATGCGTTAACGTATCCAAAAACAAATAGGAAAGTACAAAGTGTTAAATAATTACAAAATTATTTACTCCAATGTATTTTATCGAAAAAATGCTTTTATAATAGAAAAATATGACCTCCATCAACAATATATATTCCAGCAGCTCTTTTTCGATATTCTCAGGAAGAATTGGCTTTCTACCTAGTGTCTTTCACAAATTGCCCCGGATGAATGTCTGCTTGCAAAGACAGAGTTCGAAGGAGTTAGGTTCCATATTAAAAGCGCCAATGAGGTCGCCATCTTGAATTAACTTGTCTGTCAAGACCAAATTTTAAAAAACGTGAACATCACAGATTAATATGTACCCCTAAGTCTCTGGAACAGAATACATGCACTAGTGAACCTACAACTACACGATTTATATTTTAGAAATAATTAAATTCACTTAGCATTCAAGACTTTCGAATTTCGAAAAACAAATATGCTAATTCACTACGGACAACCGTTTAACTGAAAAACTGGTTTTCCCCTTGCTATGGATGTCTGCCTAGTGCAGTTTAGCCACAATCCGCTACAGTTCGCCTTTATTATTAGTTTGAAATGGAAGGGTTCCATAATACCACCTTTGCTCTTTAGTATTACTGTAGAGAAAAATGTCTGCAGTACTAGATGATGATAAAGAGTAACTTTCTACTTTGTTAAACGAATGTCCACAGGGACTAGATCTACAACAGTGGCAGGATGTCGAGGGATGGGTTTCGACAATGTCAATAACTGAGACCGACTGTGAAAAACTGGTATTTTTCGACCCGTTCGAAGGAATGATTTATTCTGGATCCTAGAGTTGTAACCTTAACAGCTTCGGCTATATGCCCGTCACACCATCATAAAATGGTGGAAGAAGTGTTCAGAAGATTAGGCTTGCTTTTACTCATCACTTTTTACAAGTTTTTTCACATTGTGTTAGGAATTTGTTACTCTAAAAGTTGGCACATTTATTTATTCTTATTGACGAATTTGATCTCCAGAACGGTAGGCTGATATCTTTGTGGTTTTTTTTTCTTGCTGCATCCCTACTTAATATACTTTCATACGTATTATAAAATTAAATTGTATACAGTATTTTCAATAATGCTTATAAAGGTGTTAAATCTTATGTAATACGTACAGTACACTTGCTTAAAAATTAGAATGAACAAATTGTTCTGGCCATACATTTTAGCTTCGATGAAATATTGATATATCCAGAGATTGACGGACATGTGCATTTTTCAGGAATGATACGTACCGATATAATGCCTTTTGCTACAGCAAAGTACTTAATGTACAATTCAGGATTAGTATGCCCGTTCCGCGAATCAACAATATAAAGAAAATCTTTTTTTCACTCGAAACAATTACGTCTAGATGAACTGATTTTTAGGAAAGTGGAGAATTTTCCGGAAGTACTGCATGGAAGCAAAGAATCAACACTAGCTTGGATTTCAGGACCGAATTTACCGTTGGTTCTGCAAATACAAAAACATTTTCAACTATGTAATCTGCCGTATTGATGAGATACTAAACAGTATGATACTAAGGTGTGTTTCAAATTTATACGGACACGAAAAAATTAAAGTGAAACACAAATTTGCTGTATTAAGTGACAAATGTTTTATTAAAAATAACATGGATTTACATGTTTCCACACTGCAAAATAAGAATTTTAATCAAACATTAACATTTTGTCACTGAAAATAATATTTTTGAAAATTTTGTACAAAAAAACTGTTACATATTTATCCGGACAGGTTTCAAATTGCAAAGTTTTTTTTACAATTTAATGATCAATGTAACCATCATTTAACTTAATTATATTAAATACTCGATTAGGCATTGTTTCAGTTAGATTCTGAAGGAATTCAATCTTAAGTTTATCCCAAGCATCTGAAATTGCTGCCTTCGAATCATGAATTGTGGAAAACTGCTTTCCATCGGCATAACCTGTACGAACCATCATCCCCAAAGATTTTCCATCGGATTCAGGGCAGGGTTTCTAGCAGGCCATGTCATCAGATTAATATTTTTACGTTTAAACCACATTTTTGTTGATTTAGAGGCATGCACAGGGGCATTGTCTTGTTGAAAGATCCAATTTGGTCCACAAATATTTGGTCCAGCTTCCAATAAATGATCTTCAAGCATGCCTTGATACTTCTTTGAATTCATTCTTTGAGTTATAAATGCTAAATCTGTGGTTCCATTGAATCCAAACGCACCCCACACTATGATTGATTCCCCACCCATTTGGCGTTGTGAAAATATTTGTTTTTCGGTTCTTAAATCGTGCCAATAATACTTTCAACCGTCTGGACTATCTAAGATGAATTGTTTTTCATCACTGAACAAAACCTCAATTCATTCTTTGGACTGTTGTGTGTTTTTGTGCCCAATCAAGTCTGTCACTTTTGTGCTTTAATGAAAGTGGTGGCATTACAGCTTTTTTTCTCAATTTTAACGTTGGAGATTTTTTAAAACTCTCCGCACTGCTGTGCTGCTACAAGGCAAGACTAGTTCTTGTTTTATTTTTCTTACTTATGTTGGTTTTGTGGAGCAAACCTTGATGATTTGTCTACAGTCTCGAGGTATAAGCTTGGGTTTTGGACCTGTCTTGATTTTTGGTACATCCTAGCCACGTCTTTTTGATAAATAATCACCAACAGTTGATTTTGAATGATTTATAAATGCTGCAATTTTTCTTATTGACTTGCCTTGTGATTTATAGGCATTAATCTGCCCTTTTTCATGATCAGATAAATTCTTTGTTCTACCCATTTTAGAACGTTTGAACAACATAAAGAATTTGTATTACAATTAGATATGTAAGCTAATTTGCATATTTCAATGCTTGAAACTAAACAATATTCTATTTAAGTCATGAGATGAGTGCCTGTCCGGATAAATATGTAACAGTTTTTTTGTACAAAATTTTCAAAAATATTATTTTCAGTGACAAAATGTTAAAGTTGATTAAAATTCTTATGCAGTGTGGAAACACGAAAATCCATGTTATTTTTAATAAAACATTTGTCACTTAATGCAGCAAATTTGGGTTTCACTTTAATTTTTTCGTGTCCGTATAAATTTGAAAAACACCTTATGTATAGCTAAATTTTTTGGAAATTGCAAATAGTCGAAAATGTACTGTACTTTCCTCCTTTTTTTGTGAATGTTTTCTGATATGTCATTTCATGAGCAGCTGCAGCAAATTAAATGGATTAAATCCATTTAATTTGCTGTAGTTACGAGAGCTTTTAATAATAATAATGTGTTTTTTTGTGTTTAGAAAAAAACTTTGTTTTACGCATAGATTATGATCTATTTACTTTTTTGAGGGCAGACAATTACTTTTTTTTACTACCTTTAATCATAGGTTGGTGTTGAAAACTGAAATCAAGTATTAATTCGCGACTTTTAATTAAAGAAAAATGTTAATTTGCATAAGTGAGTAAACAATACAGAATTCAAAAAGTCACACTTTTGTACACAATTTTTAATTGAAATAGATTCAGCTTCGAAATTTAAAGTTGGTAGAGTTTTATTTTACATTTATTCGTTACTAAAAATATATTAATTGAAATAAGGGAAAGTGATTTGATGATACAAAGAAAAAAACGTAGTGCTCTCACGGTTCAAGAATACCTGAACGTTTCGTTGTAACGCGATGAGGACACTGCTAATCAGTTTTACACTTTTACTCAGCTTTTTAAATAGTTCGTGTTTTACTTTCTTATGAAAAAGATTAGAAATATTGTCCATAGAGATATATCCTCTTAGGTAGGTAAATTGTACTAACGTTTATTTGGTAGTTAAGTCTGCCTGCGGAGCACAGGTTGAGAAACGCTAGACTAGGTAATTCCGAGGAACCATCTAGTCCAAAAGTTCCTATGGAATATAATGGTTTCGAGGAACCATACCGTGGAATAGTTCTAACAGTTCCAGTTCAGGAACTAGATTACCCACCTCCCCGATGGGATACTGTACAATATTGAAATTGTAACAACTAATCACTATGCATGGTGAAAAAAATGCAACAAGACCTGTATTGCCAATTTGGAGTTTTTACGCTAGATTTAGGTTCATTTAGGTTTTATTTACATTTCTGAAGATAAAACAATTACAGTAAATAATTTTTGTGTTTTATAAATATACCAAAGAAAGCTTTTTAACCGAAGTAATTTAATTAAAAAGATGGTACAGTACATAGGAATAAAGTACTATTTAGCATAACACTTATTGAATAGTAAATCTGCTTATTTTTAAATTTAGAAATTAATATGTGTGAGTAAGGACTCTTGTTGCTTTTTTACGAAATGATGCTAAATTTATGACTAATTTTAAAAATATGCTTTATTTGCATTGTTAAAATTTATTATTTTTTATGCTTAAAAAGACTTGCTAGTATCTCATTCGTACCACTAATTAGCGATTAACCTAGCTGCCTCAGACTGTTGAATGAGTGATTACTACCTATATGAAACCAACGAGCTAAAATATACTACAGTGTATGTGTGTAGCGACACCATGTTGAAAGAAAATTGAATACACGTCCGCCATTTTCTTTTTAGTCAAGGGCGCATGCCCTTTGTGTTGCGTAAAGGTAACGACGATCTAGAACAGCGATTCCCAACCTGTGGTACGCGTACCCCTTCGAATCATGAATTGTGGAAAACTGCTTTCCATCGGCATAACCTGTACGAACCATCATCCCCAAAGATTTTCCATCGGATTCAGGGCAGGGTTTCTAGCAGGCCATGTCATCAGATTAATATTTTTACGTTTAAACCACATTTTTGTTGATTTAAAGGCATGCACAGGGGCATTGTCTTGTTGAAAGATCCATTTTGGTCCACAAATATTTGGTCCAGCTTCCAATAAATGATCTTCAAGCATGCCTTGATACTTCTTTGAATTCATTCTTTGAGTTATAAATGCTAAATCTGTGGTTCCATTGAATCCAAACGCACCCCACACTATGATTGATTCCCCACCCATTTGGCGTTGTGAAAATATTTGTTTTTCGGTTCTTAAATCGTGCCAATAATACTTTCAACCGTCTGGACTATCTAAGATGAATTGTTTTTCATCACTGAACAAAACCTCAATTCATTCTTTGGACTGTTGTGTGTTTTTGTGCCCAATCAAGTCTGTCACTTTTGTGCTTTAATGAAAGTGGTGGCATTACAGCTTTTTTTCTCAATTTTAACGTTGGAGATTTTTTAAAACTCTCCGCACTGCTGTGCTGCTACAAGGCAAGACTAGTTCTTGTTTTATTTTTCTTACTTATGTTGGTTTTGTGGAGCAAACCTTGATGATTTGTCTACAGTCTCGAGGTATAAGCTTGGGTTTTGGACCTGTCTTGATTTTTGGTACATCCTAGCCACGTCTTTTTGATAAATAATCACCAACAGTTGATTTTGAATGATTTATAAATGCTGCAATTTTTCTTATTGACTTGCCTTGTGATTTATAGGCATTAATCTGCCCTTTTTCATGATCAGATAAATTCTTTGTTCTACCCATTTTAGAACGTTTGAACAACATAAAGAATTTGTATTACAATTAGATATGTAAGCTAATTTGCATATTTCAATGCTTGAAACTAAACAATATTCTATTTAAGTCATGAGATGAGTGCCTGTCCGGATAAATATGTAACAGTTTTTTTGTACAAAATTTTCAAAAATATTATTTTCAGTGACAAAATGTTAAAGTTGATTAAAATTCTTATGCAGTGTGGAAACACGAAAATCCATGTTATTTTTAATAAAACATTTGTCACTTAATGCAGCAAATTTGGGTTTCACTTTAATTTTTTCGTGTCCGTATAAATTTGAAAAACACCTTATGTATAGCTAAATTTTTTGGAAATTGCAAATAGTCGAAAATGTACTGTACTTTCCTCCTTTTTTTGTGAATGTTTTCTGATATGTCATTTCATGAGCAGCTGCAGCAAATTAAATGGATTAAATCCATTTAATTTGCTGTAGTTACGAGAGCTTTTAATAATAATAATGTGTTTTTTTGTGTTTAGAAAAAAACTTTGTTTTACGCATAGATTATGATCTATTTACTTTTTTGAGGGCAGACAATTACTTTTTTTTACTACCTTTAATCATAGGTTGGTGTTGAAAACTGAAATCAAGTATTAATTCGCGACTTTTAATTAAAGAAAAATGTTAATTTGCATAAGTGAGTAAACAATACAGAATTCAAAAAGTCACACTTTTGTACACAATTTTTAATTGAAATAGATTCAGCTTCGAAATTTAAAGTTGGTAGAGTTTTATTTTACATTTATTCGTTACTAAAAATATATTAATTGAAATAAGGGAAAGTGATTTGATGATACAAAGAAAAAAACGTAGTGCTCTCACGGTTCAAGAATACCTGAACGTTTCGTTGTAACGCGATGAGGACACTGCTAATCAGTTTTACACTTTTACTCAGCTTTTTAAATAGTTCGTGTTTTACTTTCTTATGAAAAAGATTAGAAATATTGTCCATAGAGATATATCCTCTTAGGTAGGTAAATTGTACTAACGTTTATTTGGTAGTTAAGTCTGCCTGCGGAGCACAGGTTGAGAAACGCTAGACTAGGTAATTCCGAGGAACCATCTAGTCCAAAAGTTCCTATGGAATATAATGGTTTCGAGGAACCATACCGTGGAATAGTTCTAACAGTTCCAGTTCAGGAACTAATTTCCCACCTCCCCGATGGGGTACTGTACAATATTGAAATTGTAACAGCTAATTACTACACATGGTGAAAAAAATGCAACAAGACCTGTATTGCCAATTTGGAGTTTTTACGCTAGATTTAGGTTCATTTAGGTTTTATTTACATTTCTGAAGATAAAACAATTACAGTAAATAATTTTTGTGTTTTATAAATATACCAAAGAAAGCTTTTTAACCGAAGTAATTTAATTAAAAAGATGGTACAGTACATAGGAATAAAGTACTATTTAGCATAACACTTATTGAATAGTAAATCTGCTTATTTTTAAATTTAGAAATTAATATGTGTGAGTAAGGACTCTTGTTGCTTTTTTACGAAATGATGCTAAATTTATGACTAATTTTAAAAATATGCTTTATTTGCATTGTTAAAATTTATTATTTTTTATGCTTAAAAAGACTTGCTAGTATCTCATTCGTACCACTAATTAGCGATTAACCTAGCTGCCTCAGACTGTTGAATGAGTGATTACTACCTATATGAAACCAACGAGCTAAAATATACTACAGTGTATGTGTGTAGCGACACCATGTTGAAAGAAAATTGAATACACGTCCGCCATTTTCTTTTTAGTCAAGGGCGCATGCCCTTTGTGTTGCGTAAAGGTAACGACGATCTAGAACAGCGATTCCCAACCTGTGGTACGCGTACCCCTAGGGGTACGCGATAGGTTGTTTGGGGGTACAGAAAAAAGTTAGTTATTATGGCAGAAAAAATAATATATTATGTATCACAAACTAATAGTATTAAAAAATTATTAGTCAAAAAATGTTCCTTGCAACAATCACAACTTTATTATGTATTTTTTTATTTAGTTTTTTTTCTTTAATTTAAAGTAACAATATATAAAATTAACAATACGGGTACTCACTAAATTTCTTAAATGAGGGGTACAATCTAGAGATATGACATGTCACGGGGTACGCTAATGAAAAAAGGTTGGGAACCACTGATCTAGAATATTCTAACTCGTTGTGTAAAAGTATGCAGAGGAAAGTAAGTGTTTTAACCCTTAGGATAATTTTGACTCATAATAATTATTTATTTGTTTTTTATTTTGAAAAGTAAAATAACAAGACTTCCTTTCTTTAACCCTTTGCTTAAACGTTTCTAAGCAAGGCAAAATATTTTGTAGTAATAAATGTATTTCTAAATATTCTTAATTTTACTTTCCTGGCTGTTATGTGTACATAACAAGGGAAAGCATTGGAATCGTGTCAAGTTTGGCCCACAGTTTTTTTGTAAATTTCCACATTTTGAGACCACATGAACCTAAACAGCTTTCTCCCAAAATGGAAAAAAATGTTCCGTGTGTGTGTTGGCATCTATGAGAAACGAAATTTGGCATGATAGCTTGTGTATATTTATTCCTTTTTAAAGTTTTTTTGTTTAACTCTTTCTGCCTTGTAAGCACTAAGAGGGCCTCTTTTAGTAAGCCCATTACAGGTATATCAAAATTGCAACTACTAAAAATTTTTTTAGTAATACTTTCTGCCCAATAGCCACTACAAGGGTCTTTTTTGCCTGGATGTCTGCATTGCGGGTCTGTCCAAATCCACAGCTATGTAATTAGGGATGGAGTCAGACTGTCCATTAAAAATTACTGGGGTTTTTTTGACAGCTCAGATTCAATCCAGGTCCAGAATGGTAGGATGATGCCCTAACTATGTTAGTTAAACTTTCAAGTTTCAAAGTTCTTCAACTTTGAAACTTGAAAGTTAACTTAAATGATGAATATAATTATAGATAATCTATTTTGAATGTTACATTCCCTGAAATATTTTAATCTTTCAATGTAAATGTAAGATAACCTGTTCTTTCTAAATTGAACACATGAAATGGATAAGGCATCATATTAATTATTAAAAAACTGATTATTGTGGACAGATAAAGGTGTAATGTTTTCGTCTTTCACATACCCCCATCAAAGATCTCAAATTAAATGACACGCTATTTCATGGAAACATTTACACACAAATTATTATATAATAAAAGCATAATCAATTCACTTGAAACTTTGATTTTTGTAACAAAACACCTTCTTGCACAACTTCAATTATTTTTCAACTTTTCACTTATAATTGTTATTTATAAATGAACAATTTTGAAAACATTCAAATTTAATGCAATGTATTCATTTTTTAATCAAATGCAAGTGTTAATAATTGTAAAAGTAATCATAAAATCACTTATAAAAGTCAAATTTATTAAACATTAAATCTGATTATTGATTTTATTTAAAATATTTCCACTATAGATAATGCTACTTGGACTAGGATGAATAGTAAAACATAACTGCTATATCTATTATTAATTATAAATGAAAAGAAAATATGTATCTAAATTTCATATTTCTAATTCTATATACAATATCAAAAATTAAGTGTGTTAAATAATGAATATATTAAACAATAATATATAAGATTATATACTATAATAATAATTAGCCCATAACATTTTCACAATTTGATCTAATACCAAGTCTTCTGCACATGAATTTCAATTAGTTACATTTCTTTTTACAAGAATAAAAAATATGGAAATTAAATTATTAAAACTTTTCTCTTTGGTTGGGATAATTCTTTATTCTTTTGTCCCAATTTATTATCAATACATAGTGATATAAAACAAAGTTTTACATATTTGCAATTCATGCATATTCTTTAACCTCATTATAATAAAAATATAATAGGCATCTATCTTATTTAATATTATATTAATTTTAATTTCAATTAAAAATGTGCATTTTTTTTTAATAAAAGCAAGTGCACTTGTGGATAATAGATGCATTGTAAGTGCAATTAGCGTGTACAGTAAGGTATGAGATACAAGTACCCGTACTGTAGAAAATGAGATATCTTAACATTTTAACAGTTATTTGGCAATAACAGGACTAGTAGAAATCTTAAATAATTTAAAAGCAAAACTTTCTATTGATATGTTTTCCTTGGTTGTATAAATGCTCAAACAACATATCTAGCATCTAATAATATACAATTTCTCAATAATAATAATATTACAATATGACTATTTACTGAGTTTTTTTCATATTTATAAAGTGTACAACACAAACTTTCTATTAAAAGCATTATACAAATCTTGTGTAAAACTCTCAATAAAATATATTTTTTTGTTTTTCATTTTTTTTTTTACAAGTCATGCCACATTTATGAAAGTTGTAAAAATTTATAAGT
The DNA here is from genome assembly GCF_000671375.1 of Centruroides sculpturatus. Taxonomy (NCBI): domain Eukaryota; kingdom Metazoa; phylum Arthropoda; class Arachnida; order Scorpiones; family Buthidae; genus Centruroides; species Centruroides sculpturatus. The sequence goes on along the minus strand of NW_019384296.1, from coordinate 1,094,150 downwards.
GCATTTTATTACTTCTGACTTTCAATATTGAATTTTAATAATATATTGTTACATGTTCAGTTTTAATTAAATGATATTCTTTTTTTATATCTAATGTCCATATCTAACAGAATGTTTCTAAGTATCTTAAATTAGTATTTCTGCATAGAGGGAATGGAAATGAATGTATATTTGTATGTATGCATTATTTCCTATTAATATCAGAACAAAATACAAGAACTCTTCTCTCTGAAAGGATTGGCTTTTTGAGTGTGGAAGCCCACTAATAAACAATCACTGTTTTGATGTTCTTGGGTATATTTCTGTAAAAAGTGAAATAAAATTAGCAAAATATTAAATAGATATTTCACAACTATTTTAAATTATAAATACAGTAATATAAGATCACCTTAAGATCTTCAATTGCAATTGACACATTAATTCTTTTTACGGAAGCTTCTCTTTGAAGTTGGTCGACAAGTTTTCTCTGATGAAGTATTGCAGACATCTGTTAAATTTTAAAAAATAAAGTAATATTCATTTTCTTTTATAAACTACTTGAGAAAGTCAATACTTCTACTTAAAATAGTAAAATTTAGTACTGCGAATAAAAGAAATTTTTGAAAGAAACCAAAAATTAACTATTTTCAGCTAATCCAAGTTAAGCTATAGGAAAGCATACAATTTCATAAGACATACATTATGTATAACATACAGTTTTCTTTTTAAATTTTATCAAAAAACAAATAAATGAAAAATTAACAATATTGCCTTAAATGTTTATAAAATTTAATTTATGAAAATATATTCATTTTTACAGAAATTCTTATTAAATTTGTAATCTAACAGAAGTTTAAAACTTTTAAATTTATATAAATAAGTTAAGTTTGTCATTTTAAATTATCAGTAAAAAAAAAAAATACAAACAAGTTTTAATTGAAAATAAACAAATAAATAAAATGATACAAGTTTTTTAAAAATAATGTATTTTTGATTCTAAATATAGACTAAAGTATAAACTATTAATTTCTAAAAATTCCCAGAAATTACCTGTTTGTTGTTCATTCTTGTTATTTGTTATTATCTGCAATAAATAAAATATAGCTTAATAATTGAAATTCTTTAATTTTTTCATATGCAAGATTATATCAAATTGTGTTTTGAATACAACAAATTAACAATTTTTAAATTAATTTCATCAGATTATAACAAACAATGGGAAAAGTCACATCCTTTCATTGCACAAGGACTGTAATAGGAAATTAGATAAATTAATGACAACAAAACTGTGTTTAGTAGATTTGTAATGAACAGAATAACCTGTGCTATTCACATAGCCAAAATAATTACAAATGATTTTAAGGGCAAAACATCATTTATCCTATTTAAAATCTTATGTAATACCCATATTTATAAAACTATGATAATTATATAATATTGAATATAAGCAGGTTAATGACAAAATGATAATATTGACAGAGATACCTTTTTTTCGTTGCAAGATGGTGTTTTCTTTAATAAACTAATAAAATGTATGGTAAACAAAATATAATGTAAAAGAATTGACAGTAAATTTGATCTTGAAATACTATTAATTATTTCATTCTTTATACATGATGTAAAACAAAAAATGCATTTTCATGTTTCATTTCTGAACCACACCCAACATAAATTTCATTACATTCATTTCCCTTGATATGTGATCTACTATTGTCAGAATGACTTAAACAAGTATAAAAAAAAATGACAATGACAACATTGTACTTGTTGAGTGAAATTTAAGACTTCAAAAGTTTCCATTATTATTATTTTTCAATAATTATAGCATTAATTTAATAATTATATTTAACTGTCTTATTTTTCTCCTTTAAAAATACTTCATAAATTCATATAAAATTTTTATTAAATTATTGTATATTGATATCAAGCAGTGATATTTTACTAAATGTGTTTCTAATAAAAATATCAATTAATAAANAAAATATGAATTTACTAGCGTTCATCTTAAGAAAATTAAGCAGATGAAAAATAAAAGCTATCTGTCAAAAGTCATGTAATTTTATATTTAACATAATCAAATTACTTTTAAGAAAGCTACTTAGAAAACTAGTTGAAATAATTATCATTTCAGGTCATATATATTTAGAAACAGAGAAAATTTTTTAATCATTATTTCAAAATTATAATATAAATATCAGGAATGAAGATAGAAACAAAATTATTCAAAAAATATATATATATTTCTGAAATTAAGCAGGTTAAGAGATTATATAAATCAACAAGAGAGATTAAATGTGGAAATAATTTTTTTTTTCTTATTTCATAAGAATTTTGCTTGATTAAAGTAGCATCATTTATAAAAATATAAATTTTATAACTTATTATATTAATTAATTTTGAATTTACTTACAAATAAATATTTCTATGTAAAATTAACAGGATGTAGATTGGACTCTAGCCTTTTTTAATGATTCACTTTTCTCAAATTCAACGGAAATTTCTTCATTTTACTTCATCTTTCTCAATCCGTTTTATCAGTAATTTTTTTTATATTCATTACATCCTTAATGATAACTATTTTTTGTCATTTTTTTTTAATTTTTAAAATTAGAATGTAAACAAGATAATTATTTTAATTTTAAGAAAACAATTCTACACTATCTACGTGTAATTATATATAATTCAGCATAGATAATTATTAAAATTTCTTCTTCTCCTAGATATTGTTGATAAGCAAAATTTTTATCAATGATTACTACTGTAAAAAAATATGAAAGTTATAATATCATTAGATATAATGTAACAAGTATCAATACAAAAACCCATTCTCCGATGATACGTACTGTATGTATTGAATTCAGTCAGAAGTTTAAATATCCGAATAAGAAAATGGAAAAACAATTAAACTACCTTTTTTGGTAGTTTAATAGAAATATATACAAATATATTTCCACTTTGTATATATGTAAATAAACAAACAAATTACCTAAAAGGCTTTTTAGATTATAAAACAAAAGTATATCTTTATAACCTAATTAGACATTTTTCTACAATAAATTAGCATATAATTCTTTTCATATTTATATAAAATGACCTAAAAGATATATATTATTAGAAAATAAACTGTTTTCCTTTGTATTATTTGAATAAATAATGTCAATTTCAACCCTTTTCTTCTTGATGATTTTCGTCTCAATGGACACAAATGTACAATTATATTAGCATTACGAAATTCAAGCCCGCTTAACACGAATGAAAAAGACGTATTTATACAGCATGATTATAATTATTAACGATGATTCTTACCTGAAATGTAATTTTAAAAGTTTAAAAATCGACAAAAATTACCGTATTTACGTAAAAATAAACTTTTACAATAATTTAAACAATATTAAATTTGTAAATAAACATTAATTAACTAAATTAATTAAAAGAATAAACATATCCACATTTCACTTCGTACGTTCAGTCAGCCATTTGTCTGAATGAATGAACGACATCTAGCGTGAATATGAAGCAAAACACATTAATGAAGTGTGTTCATTGTTTAGTTTCAAAAATAAAAAAATAAATAAATAAATTACATTTTATAACATGTCGAATTTTTAATTTTATAAGATTATTTTATTAATTATATTTAACGCTATTATATTTATATTTATTTAATTTGATATAAAGATGTAAGATTTAATTTCAAACTTTTTATTGGATTATATAATACGTAAGGAATGTATACACATTTATAATATTTATTTACTACGTAATTTTTATAATATTAATAAAATATATTTATAAAGTTTTGAACCTAAATTTTATTTATTTATTTATTTATTTTAAATGTTTTATTGTGATATTGACACGTGCACGTGGTATCGTGTCATGTGGGCTATTAGTATAATTATTATAGCGGTTTTAAATTAATGCATCTTCAGTTTAATTTGTGAATTATTCATAACAAGCAGAAGTTTCACCGATTTTGGTAACAATTTTTATATCTTGTTATGTAGATGTATTGTATTTAAAACATAAACATACGACGATAACAGGAAACGATGTTGGCATCAGGAATTTCTATGATGAATTTTGGCCGTCTTGTTAACCGTACTGCCAAATTGTGTTCAAAATCAAGAAGCTGGATAAAATGTAACAAGAAAGTCTGGACTTTTAACGTTACAGATTCTTACAGAACAAAATCCACAGCTCAAACATTCACCATTGGACTTGACAGGTTGGGGATATTTTTTAAATTAATTAATTAATAGACCTGTATATAAAATAAATGCTAATATTCAACGTCATTCATTTAATACGAAATTTTAAGATTAATTGAATAGAAAATTATATAATTGTTATCAAGATAATCAATGTTATTGATGGTTATTGTAAATAAAATTACTGTAACTTTATGATCAAAAAAGTATTCAGTCTTTATGTGAAGAAGAAAGTTAAGCTTGATAATTCTAGATTTATAAAACTTAAGTAATTTAAATAGTTTAAATAAATTTTAAAAAGTCCATAACATAAAAATGTAGAATAAAGTTATACACATTAACCCATTAATGTGGTGTGAAGAGTAGGGCTGTGGAGTCGGAGTTGTGGAGTTTTGGTATTTTATCTGGAGTTGTCAAAAAATCCGCCGACTCCGACTCCTTTTTACTTCCTAACTTCTTATGTATATAAAACGGAAAAGTATTGGAATTGTGTCAAATCTGACCCTCCAGGTTTTTTTTTTGCAAATCTACACGTTTGGAGACCTCTTGAACCCCTCAAAAAGTCAATAAAAATTCAGAGGAAAAATTCGTGTGCATGTATATGTTGGCATCTAATTTGTTTAACTTCTTTATTTTCTGTTATGAGATATTAATTAAACAATATCTTAGAATGGGTAAAGTTTAAGAAACGAAATGTGGCACTGTGGCTTGTGTATAAAGGGGCATTAATACTATTAAATTTTGGTTCTTAATTAAAGGTCGACAGGATGAAGACATAAAAGTGGTCACGTTTCATATCTCTTAATGAATATTTTACTCATTATTAGCATTCAAAATTAAAAAAGAAAAATAAAATAAAATTTGTCTCTACCCTCAAAGTAAGCTTTTTAGCCATTTTATAATAGTACAGTAAAACCCATTAAGATGTTCTCACCTAAGATGTTAGAACGTATATGGGGACATGATTTAGTTTAACCACTTTGATGCTTAATAATTAACTCCTGTGTTAAACCATCTGATTCCGATTCCAACCACTCTGACCACAGAATTTATTAGGTTTCAGAGTGAACAAAATCATGCCCTCCACACACATCTAACATCTACATATGTAGAAAAAAACCTCAAATCTTTTGCATATCTCGAAATTTCAAGGTGTCCGAGTCCAAAAATGTAAAAATTTGGAAAGGGTCATTTTTTGACCGAGTGCTACACTTTTCCTCTGTTATATATAACAGCTGGAAAAGTAAAAGTTATCAAATACATATTTAAATATTACTTAGAGGAGTCTTTTAGCTTTGGAATAAAAAGTTTCTACATTCTATCTTTATTAGAACTCTATTTATTGAATCTTTTATTCTGAGGTCACGTGATGACATCAGAATTTCCAGGTCTCTTTCGGTAACAAGTCTGCCCCTGGTTGGAGTCGGATGGTAAGGAAAAGTTGGAGTTGGAGTCGGTAGATTTTTACGAGACTCCACAGCCCTGGTGAAGAGTATAATTTTCAAATTTAAATTATTTGGCTATATTCCAAGGCTGTACTTTTTGCTGCAAATGTTACAAAGACAGGTATCCTTCGTATAACACGATAGTTATGCTCCGAAGTGTCGTGTTATGCGAATCCATGTTATACAAAGCAAAAGACTAATATAAAACATAGGGTTACGTTCCAGAAGTTAGCAAAAGTATACTTTTTTTTTTTTTTTTTTGTTACTAAGAGAAATATGTTTATTAATGCAATCGATAATTAATTAACAATCACAATTAAAAGTACTGTATGATGTGTTAATATTCATTTTAATTAAACGAGGGCATTTTCTTTTTATAAAGTATCATCATTTTCTGAGCTTTTTTGTTGATCTTGATCAGAAGTATCAGCAACATTTTCATGTGTTTTTATTTTTATCATAAAAAATTTTATGGATGACAAAATAAAAATATGTTTTTAATCAAAAATTTGTTCTGGTGGGTCGTGTTTGTTCGGACACATACCGAGCAACTTTTTTCTAGAATTTATGTTCAAATATCAAATTGTTTGTTTGAGTACCGAGATATTGTGTTGTAGAAGTACCATGTTGTATGAGGGATACTGTACAATTTTAATTTCAAATCATCCACTAGCATGTAATACTATCAGACCAAACTAGTACACTTTTCCATAGTGAGAAAGAAGAAATCAATGTCATAGGAATTGCTTTTTTCTTAACATGACAACTTTTTTTGATCAGATCAGTGATACGTTATCCAATGGGCAAAAAGGCTATTGCCTATTAAAGGGACAACACCAATCTTTTATAAACTCATTACTATACTAAGAATATTGAAACTTAAATTTGGGCCATATCCAGAGACCCTAGATTGCCAGTGTGGTATAGGTGTAGGATGCATTGGCACAGTGCAGAGGTTGCATTAAAAAATGAATGGGGATTCCCCCCAAAATTCCCTGAAAGTAAAGTTCAGAATTTCAACAGTTTCACAATTGGCAACTATTTGGTGCATCAATAACACAATAAGAAGTTCCAATAGTTTGTGTTTCCTGTACTTGTCCTTCAAGAAGACACCTTACCAACGAATAGTTGTCTAGCTGTGGCATTTTCTTTGGCTAGCGAGACAGATCCAGATTTTGATCCAAACTTCGATGTCAATTTCAAACTTGAATTTGTCGCTTTCACATCAACCTTATATAGTTGTCGACAGTTGTCGGCGACCAATCAGTGGCTATGCTAGTCATAGCTCTATCCAAGGTCCACCACATGGCGTGATCCTTTGCCAACCATCTCTCCTTTGAGACGCATGTGTTACAAATTCAAAATCTAACAGATGTGTTCCTCAATGAACTCTCCTCAGCAGAGTTTGTTAATGATTCAAATCAATCAATCATGTTTCTTACATGATATCACCATGATTCCGAACAAAAATGTTTGAAGTCAATACGGTACATGAGGTTTCCTAATTCAAATTTACTTGGGGCCCTATGAGTCTATAATGCATCACTGGGTTGGACAATCCATTCTTACAGCCTCATATTCTTACAGCCTACACATGATCCAGATGAAATTTCTATATATAGTATAGCAAATATTTTTATATATATATTTATTATGACAAAATATATTGTTTTCAATGATAAAGTAGCTGTATTTACTAATTGTGAGTTCACTGTTTGGAATTAATCATACAAGGACTAAGATGGTTACCGTTTCAGATGCATTTTGTTACTAATTTTTCTTCTTAAAGTAATATAGTTAAGATGCGCTTTGTGATGTATTTCCAACTTTCGTAAGTAGTGTTGTAGAAGTACCATGTTGTATGAGGGATACTGTACAATTTTAATTTCAAATCATCCACGTTATCCAATGGGCAAAAAGGCTATTGCCTATTAAAGGGACAACACCAATCTTTTATAAACTCATTACTATACTAAGAATATTGAAACTTAAATTTGGGCCATATCCAGAGACCCTAGATTGCCTGTGTGGTATAGGTGTAGGATGTTTATTATTATGTATTTAATATGCATAATCAACTTTTACCAAAAAACTTTCTATTTTTATATTATAACATACTTTTAAACTCTCAATACTGCTGGATATAGATATACACAAAATGTTGAATTATACACAGGTCAGACTGATGAAGGGCTGCACCCAAAATGCATATCTGACAGAAAAATTAGTAATAAATTACATATGAAACTGTAACTATATTAGTCCTCATATGATTAGTTTCAAACAGTGAACTCACAATTAGTAAATACACCTGCTTTATTATAGAAAACAACATTAATTTAGGAACATTAAGCTAATATAATAATAATATATATTTTTATTGTCTTATTTCAATCTTATATGTTTTATATCATATATTCATATATTTTATTATTATGTTTTCTTATAGAAAAGAATATCTTAAAGAAAAAGATTTAAAATTATATCAAAGAGAAATGGAAGAATTTGATGCAACATTTAGTTTAATTGTAGAAAATCTTATTAATGAAGATGATGTACAAGATGAAAGAATAAAAGATGTTTTTGTCAGATTCAAAGAGGTAAAATTGATAAGTACAGTTTTATATATAAGATATTTCTGTGTAAGATAAAGTAGAGAAAGTATGTTTTCTCATAAGTTGATACATAGAAAATATTAAGTTAGGAGAAAAATCATCAGAATATTCATCAGTTTTAAGCTATAATAACTCTGTGAAAAAAATAAACAACTTTTTGCTATCTTATAGAAATTGCTAATTTTGCTTGTAAAATAAATTTTAATTTTGGTTCAGTTTAATGTTGACTTTTACTTTAACTATTTTAATTTTTTTAATATATTATTTGATAAATTAAGATAATATAAAAATAAGTAAACATAATCTCATTCTTTGATTTCATCATTCTTGTAACAGATTCAGTTTTGTAAATAAGAAGTATATTGCTTAAATACATTACATATTATAATCTTTTTCTAGAATTTTTTTGTCTTAATAATATGAATTATGGAACTGGAAATTGTCTCCATTTGTAGATCGAAAACATTAGTCCAGAAGTCTATTTTGAATTAAATCTCACTGGATTTCAATTAAGGGTCTTTGATAGATATGTTTTTTAATATGAATCATTTTGTGAGCACAAAGTTGTTATTTAAATAATATGGATTATTTATTTGCATGTGTCATTGCCTGTTTAAATATAATTTCAAATTTAAACTGATGTCATAGATATGTGATATGAATGTTTTAATATTATCTGGAATTTGTTTTGTAAATACAGTTCTGATGACATGAGAAACAAGATGAGAAAATAGTCTTAAATTTTGTTTATCAGTTTCTAATTAATTTTACTAAATAAGAAACAAAGAATTTATGCAGTTATCCAAATTATTACTATTAATAAGAGTTTTCACCAAAAATCCATTTAAAACTTTTTATAAATTTATGTATTTCTATTCATAAATAGATAATAAACTGAGCTTTTCTCATGTTTCCAGCAATTTCTATATATATGTAATGCAAACATTTTCAGCCTTGTTTAGAAGCAGTGTCAAGCTTTTTATTGGGGATTTTATAATTGGACTTCTCAATTTAGAACACTTTAAAAAAAAAAAATATGTTCTGGAACAAGTTCTATTTAAATTCACTAAACCATCTGTTTTTTCAATTATATTATTAACTTCCAAACACTTAACAAATTTAACACTTCACAATAAATTATCATAGAAAATACATAATAAATTTAACATATTGTCGTATATATAACCATTTGTGTATGTATGTTCTTAAAACATATCTCCATGTATAGGATTGTCTACAATCACTTTTCATGTGTTGGAAATCACTTTAGCATCCTTACTATTTATACATCTTCCCTGTTGTGAACTTTTATAAATTTCCATGTTTTCAGTGTTCTCAGCTTATCTGCATTTAGTATATTTTAAATTAATCTGGCCTCTTCCCATAGTACCGACACCTCGGGCTCCATCCCATACTGTGCTAAAGTGATACTTGTCTTGTTCATTGCAATGTCATATTTATGTTTGGCCAATCTTTGCTTCCAGGCCCTGTTGCTGGATCCTATATATATGAGGCTACTGCAAAATCTGCCGTCATGTGATGGTATGGAGTAGACTCTCGGTGATCTGTTAACATTGTAATTATCTTTTGTATTTTTAAGGAGGCTGAAACTGTAGGGTTATGTTTGAAGCTGAGCATTTGGTATAACACACTACTTATTTGTACGTAGCAATCAGGCTAGGGTGGAAATATGTTGCAATTCACCTGTTATTTGTATCTTGTAGTGCCTGGTTCCTATTGTTTGTAATGCTTACATTGTGTGACCTGTTCTTTATAAAATGCTTGGCTAAAGCAGAAACACATCATCTAGCTATGTCTGTAATGTACAGTACTTCAGCTCTTTGTTGGCGTTTGACATGTTTGAACAATGCATAAAAGCTTTTTTCACTAGTGATCTGAATACTGCAATCTTGTATTTAGGCAGATCACAGGATGCGGCATGAATAAAATTGGGGGCATATGAAGGTTTGTGGAATATACAATTATGCACTCCGTTATCCTGGATTATTTTTACATCTAAGAAGTGAGCTTCCCTGTTGCTATGTTGATCCAATTTTGTTGTGAGCCCATATAGATTGTCGTTAGATATTTTCAGAATGTTATGGATGTTGGGTTATGAGTTCCATGTGATTAAGATATATATATATATATATATATTCATACTGTCAATTTTAATGTATAAATATTCGGCATTACATACCGTCTTACATTAATACAATATTGTATTAGGTAATTTATCATGGATTATTATAATAGAGGATGCATATAATATGTGATATTTACAGCTGATACGAGATTATTCCGAAAGTGACGTGANATTACATTAAGAATTTATATATATATTAGACTGAAAATATTTAAATTTATTACATATTTTTCTAAGATATTTTTTGAATTTTTCTAGATTTTGGAATGTAATATACCTCATGGAAAAAAGAATCGTGCATTGGCTTTGGTTTCTACATATAAATTATTAGTTAAATCCAAAAATTTGGTTGAAGAGAGTATAAAACTTGCAAACATTTTAGGATGGTGTGTGGAAATGGTAAATTAATATAAAAATAATTAAATAAATATGAAAAATATAAATATTTTATGATTCAAAAATAAATTTATTGTAATTATAGTTAAGATATTTATTATTCATTTTGTACATTTTATAGTATAAATTTTGAGAAATTACAATTACTTTTTTTAAAGATTTTTGCTTAGAATTATATGATTTAATTATTATTTTTATTCTAATAGAACATTCTACGAATATGATTATGTAAATGTCAGCAGTAAATATTATTATTAGAAATATTTAGAGCTGAATATTAATACAGTAGGATTTGTTTATTGTAATAATTTTGGGTCTAGCATTTCCTACTAATATTAAGCAGGATAAGTAATTAAGACTGTAAATAGTGAATATTATGGTTTTATTAAATACAACATTAAAATACTAATTCATTTATAGTTTTATCTAATGCTATAGTATTCAACTATTATTTTTGCAACACTTTCTTTAACAAAAGCAAGTAAGAAATTTCAGCAATTTAAACTACTATGCTGTGAGCAAATGAAGATTAAAATGATTTTACACATTACACATTAATTAAAATTGTAATGTCAACCTATAAGGATTGTGTGTTTTCAGCCACATATTGAAGCAGATAGCATGACAAATAACTTGAAAATGCTAATTTATTGAAGATAATGATATCAATAACCAAAACTTTGATTACGATAATTGAAGCTCTATAAGTAAATTTTAACTAATATATTTTGGAACATGCTAAGTCTGATAACATTAAACAAATGATAGTATTTGTGATTATAATAAGCAAATTCTATAGTATTCTTTCTAGCACATTGCTATGTAGTATTTATGTGTCATGTGAGAATACCATTAGGTTTGACTATTATTGAATTGTAATACATGGCTATATATACAGTAGACTCTTGATAAGTTGAACTCCTTAAATTAAAATTGTTGTTAACTTGAATTTTATTTTTGTCCTCACTTCCATAGACTCAATGCATTGTGTTTCTGTAAGTTGAAATAGCTTTGAGATCATATTTTTGTTAACTTAAACTTAAAAGATTAAGAAACTTTACTTTGTCTAATTTTATGTGCTTTTTTTGGTGTTTTCAAAGAGATGGATAAAATTATCACAAAGTAGATCTGTATCTGTATTGTATAGAATTACATCTCTGATTGCACAACACAAAATCCAAAATTTCAATGACATTTTGCATCTAAAATAACAATCTTATTTCTTAAATACAAATTGACCAATCATATCTTAGCACTTAAAATTATTGTTTTTTAAATGTTTAGTTTTTTAAAATTTAAAATTTAGCAATTTAAAGTTTGTGTGTATATAACTTCTTATTTGGAACTAAACATTCATAACATATAAAGTTCACTGTAAACTTTGAATTGCATTTTGATATTTAGCATCACAATTAATGATGAAATCAGTGTGTTGATCATTTTCATTTTAATTTAGATAGAAATGGAAAACATGAAAAAATCTAAAGGTTTCATTGATAACAGAAAAGTATTTGTCATAAAGATTGCGTAAGCAATCTTTATGACAAATGAAAAGAATTGAAATGAAATAAAAAATGAAAGAACTTAAAAGTAAGCAAGTAGAAAAATGAAAGATTGAAAAGAATTTAACATTCCATTGAGTACTCTCTCTACATATCTGAAAAACAAGGAAATGATTATGTGCCTCCAATGACTGTTTCTTTCTAATTCTTTTTTTGATTGACTGGGCTTTCCTTTCCCCACTTTCTGATTGATCTCCCTATTGTCTCCAGGTGGAAATTGAGACCAGTTTAGGTTGTGAGAAAGGTCTGCCTGGGATAGTTTATCCAACATCATCCCTCAACTCTGGCTGGATTACCTATAGAACTAAGACACCTGCGCTCATATTTTTACTTGTTATTTCCTTTTATGATGTTCTAGAATGTTAATACTTTTTCTATGCTTTTTTGTTTGTCAAACCTTTTCCTTTTCCAATCAAGTTCTCTTCTAGCTATTGTATATGAGTGATGGTGTCAGTCTGGTGTCGCCAACTCGATGCATGTAAACTGAACATCTTGCAGAATTGTTTTTGTCTCCATGTTGCATTAATCATTTATTACAAATTTTTATAAATCTTGTTAGGTTTGAACTCAATTTGGGGCCTGATGTTCTGTGTAGAATTGACAGGTGTATGATAAAGTCAGATGAGACCCTTGATAAGATTTGTCAAGTAGTCTAGGGCAGTGACAATGTGGTTAATATGTTAGAACTCTTTGTTCCTACAATGTGCATCAGAACAATAAACATATGCTCTTTTTTTTTAAGTGCTCTAAACACTGCTATCTTATAAGTGAATGGATTATGATGTAACTTTGGTGGAATAAATAATGGGTTGTATGTGTTATTTCTGTACACATTGGTAGTGAGAGATTTATTAGGCATTGTGATAAGGATATACAGAAAGTATACTTGGAAGATGCTCTTCTGTTCAGAGTGGAGCAGTAAACTATATGAATTGATATATTGTTGATGGTTGTCAGGAATTCTTGGGACGGGGGTTTGTGGTTCCAAATAATTAAAATGTCAACATATCTGATCTAAGCTGAGTGCCCTTGTGGCTCTTCACAAAGGCAAAAATTCTTGGGGCAGTAGGATCATTCATAAGGAGGCACTCAGCTTAGACTGGTTGTTGACAAATCTTCATCAACCCCAGTTTTAGTGGAAAGAATTCACAATAAGTTCATTGCCAACAAACTACAGGACTTTCTGCAAGTTGTCACCAGTTCAAAAGCCTTACTCCAACATTTATGAAACTTAAATATTCAAGCTACTGTTTATTTCACAATTTGTGACTTTTGATTGCTTTTTCCATCGATTAGGATTCAACCATGTTTTTTTTTTTGAGTTACATGTTTTTCTCCTCACTATCATCACCCAAGCAAGATAATTGAAAATGTTTTTTTTTATAATAAACTAGCAGACCCCGCCACGCGTTGTTGTGGCTCAAAATGTATCTATTATAAATTTATAACACTTCCCCCATGGGGGAATTTTTCGAAAAATTTCTTTTTAGTGTACATTCTCTTGACGTACCTTATTAAAACGCAATCAAAAACGCAAAAACCCATATCTAAAATAGTATAATAGAAGCCAAGTTCTTCACGGTAAGCCTTTATCCTGTCTCTCTCCCGCGCGGGGGGAATATCGAAAAATTTCTTCTTAGTGTACATTCTCTTGACGTACCCTATTAAAACACAAAAACCCGCATCTAAAATAGTATAAATAGAAGCAGAGTTCTTTATGGTAAGTCTTAATCCTAACCATCTCCCTTCAGTGGGGTTGAATTTCGACATGTATATTATATAAAAACACGTGCGTATTCGAATGCAGAGTTGTGTCAAAATTTCAAAGGAATCGGTAGGAACAAACGAACATTACATTTTTATTTATATAGATAGATAGAAGATGATCTGCTTTAGTTCATTTTCACAGAAAAGCATAATGCCTCACAGAAAAGCAAACTTAGGGCGTCGTACTCGTAGCGCCATCTGTTGGACATAAAAGCCTTAACCCTAGATGATATAATTTAATTTATATGAATGTTTAATGGAATAATATAAAACCTATGTCCACCCTGAAGTTCCATTCTAAATATTGGTGAAAGAATTTTTGAAATCGGATGAGTAATTTCGGAGATTACCTGCTGCAAACAAACTTACATACAAACATTACCTCTTTATAATATTAGTATAGATTGGTTCCTTTAATTCTTTTAACTGGATTACAGGCATTAGTATATGCTTTTATTATAATCTCATCCAGTTTTTCAATATCTTTTGAGAATATTCCTGTGGATGGAAACTTCTTAGAGAAGAAGCTAAATAATTTGAGCAACAGTTGGGACATTTTTTCTAGTTGTGGACCCCAAACATTGTAGGGTCTGCATGATTTATGCCCATGGATGGATTACATGATTTTGGAATGACTCTGCTAAATGAAATGCAGACGATTAACAAAGTTGGAAATAAAGTTTCATAATGCACTACTACATATTTCTTTACAAAATCAGGTTTCAATTAAGAATTTGTTGACACTGAATAAATTGGGATTTTATTCGTATTTCAACTATATCAAAAAGGACTAGGGTCAATCTCATTACAGCAATGAGTGATGAAGTGTCATTTGAAGATTTTGTCAACATTGAAATGACATAGCTATCTGTGAACATTTTTTTGATGTAAAGAACTAAGCACAAGAAACAAGCGATGAAGATGAAGAAGAAAAAAATCTTGTCAAGGAAATACTCTGCTCTTCCTATATGTAGGGAAGTCAGAAAAGTTTTGACCTTTTAAGGGACTTTCTGCAAATTACATCATTCATAAAATACGTAAGATGCTTTTGAGACAGGTGACTTCATCAAAAATATTGTTTAACAAGAAACAATGAATCATAACCAAGAAACTCATGTAACAAATTTTTTCAAGTTAATTTTTGTTAGTTTTTTGTTAGTGTTTACTTATAGATAACTAAGAAATAATAAAATACAGTGGATGATCGGTTAACGAACAGTTTGTTATCTGATTTTTTCGCTATCCAAACACTTTTGCAAAAGATTTTTATGATCGGACAACAAACACATGTTTGGATAACGAATACTTTACTGAACAAACATAAAATGAAGCGACGGAAAGTAACAAATACTGATTGATTTCCCTTATCTTCAGGTAACAATTCTAAACCTTTTGGAGCGCAGGAGACGTCAACCCAATACCAATCAGATGATATTCCTCCGAATTTTGAAACTCTCCCTTGTAATTCCAGCTTTTGTTTACCTTTCTGACAAATAATTTTTTATAGTCTTCGCAAGACTGTCGGATGGGCACTTGTTAAGTTTTGCATCGGGGTTTATTTACGAAAGGTGAAAGTTTAACTGTCCCATTGGATATTCGTTAACATTTTAATACCAAATTTCAAATTGTATCCAGGCCTTGTATTTAAATAACTTTTTGTGGGCTAGTTGATTTCTGTTCTCTGAATTTTTGTAAGTGCTTTTCTGAACTTTTTATTTAAAAAAGAAACTGATAATATTATGGAGCCTAAAAAGAGGAGTATCAAGAACTGTGCTCATCGTAGAAACCAAGTAAGAGATATAGCCAAGGTAGAAAGTGGGCACAAGATGTCTGATGTTGTTAGGCAGTATGGCTTGAACAAATCTACAGTAGGCACAATCTTAGCTATGAAAGATATATCAAGAAGTCTCAAGCTGCTAATGGAATAATGAAAATCACATCTGAGAAATAAAGAGCATTTTAGAGCTAATAATGGAATCTGAAACTGATCTGACGACAGAAGAACTCCAAGAACTCTCAAATGAACAACACCAAGAAACTCAGTGAGATGTTTTTTCTTTTGAAAAAGAGGAAGACGAAAGAGGACCATGTTGACATCTGCTACTAAAGATCTTTTGAAGAAGTGGGAGGATGTAAGAACAATGATCATCCAAGTGGCATCCAAACCAGAATAAGGTTAATGGAGTTGGGGATCTCTACAATTACAATACTATTAATTACTTCCGAAACATCCTGAAGAAAAGAGAAAAGCAATTGACATTGGACAGATTCTTTAATCCCCACAAATGGAAAAAATATGACTAATAAAAATGCAAGACTGCATATATATGTATTTTTACTATTATATATAAATAAATGTAGTAAAAAAGTATATATTTTTTGTTTTGGAATCTCCAGAACAAATTAATCAAATTCGTATAAAAACCTATAGTAAATCAATAATTGGTTAACGAGCAATTAGGATAACGAACAAAGTCTTGGAATGGATTATGTTCGTTAACCTATCACCCACTGTATATTGCATTTAAATCTAATTAAATTGTTTGTATTGTGATATTTATGATTTTGTTAAAATAATTGTAGTTTCTGTAACTCAGAAAATTTTTTTTCTGTCCCTTCTACTTTGAGTTATTGAGAATCTGTATTATTTCAGTTTGAAACAAATGCAAAGAAAAGTTATTTTGGTATATTTTATCAAAGTTTATTAAAATTTAAGTTTATGAAAGTTTTTAAAAACAAAGATTATTTTGAAACTTAATAAATTTCTTTTTTTTTCTTCTTGTGGAGTTTCCAGTGATTTCTAGTCATTTGTGTTAGGATAGAAAATATTTCAATATTTGAATTTGCATTAACTTTTTATATAATTTTTTTACTCATAAATTTTATAAATGCTGCTAATTTATTAAAATAGCTTCTTTTTGCTCATATCTTAATATTTTCTTATTGCTTTCTGTTATTTTGAAATTTATCAGTATTTTATAAATAAAATACTGATAAATTTCTATGATTAATAATAAATTAATATGTCAAATAAAGTTTATTTTTATTTTCATCAAATAATTTTTTACAGTTTTTATATTTCTACAATAAAAAATAGTTTTAAATACTTTCAGATGCATGCATATTTCCTAATATTTGATGATATTATGGATCAGTCTTTTACTAGACGAGGAAAGCCATGCTGGTTTAGAAATGTAAGTTTCATCTTTTGATTTTTTGTTTTGTTAAAACTTAAAATTATTTATATAAAATTATTTCATCATGTAATATTGAAAACAGTTATGTTGCTTAATGAATATCTATCTATAATAAATAATAAAACTTTTAACTATAGGGGGGACTGGGAGAATTCTGGATATGAAATATTGTAAAAAATATAGAAGGTTGGCAGATCATAATTCCTGTCAGCCACATAGTAATGACATATGTTGTTATGTTCACACATTGTCATCCATGTTTTGTGCAGCTGAAAACTTGTTGTTTTTGAAAGTTTATCATAAGTATTACATTAAGAATTTATATATCTTTATAAATACAGATAATAATGTGTTTTATTTGCTATTTATTTGCCATGTATCAAAATGTAGATTGGATAATGTCGCTTTCCAAAGCTGATTAGAATCAAATGTGGAAAATTGAGGCACTTTCTCAGGGCAATCATAGACACAATTTTATACTGTCTGGAGTAGCCTCAGAGTTCATTTACATTATATATACTGTTTTTTTCTTAATATTCTACAAGTTTAGATTGCAGATTCTGATTGTGGCAACATAAAATTGTGATTTAATATTTGAGATGCTCATTTTCATTTTTTATAAACTAATGAACTTATTGTATTTTAGTTTTTAATGAATATGTGTAAATAAATTATATTCCATTTCTTTACTTCCTTTATCTGCAAAATTTTGGCCACTTTCTAGCTGTCCATAATTGCCCCAAATGCAATCAGTTATTATCCTGCACCACAGAAGAATACTGGGACAATGCACAGTTATCTAATGTTTTATTTTTTGGGAAAAATGATTAAAATTTTTATGTCACATACGATATGATCAGATTATCAATTAAAAAGATCTAAGTTTTCTCTAATGCATGATACATACTAATAAGTTTTCTCTAATTTCATGATACATACTAAAATTTAAGTTGTATCTGGGATTCCCCCAGTCTTTCTCACTATGTAATTTGAGAGAACTCAACAAATATGAAACTAAAACTATGCTTTCAGTAACCTTTCATCCAATTCAACAGGGTAATAACAAAACAGTTCAGGCATTTTCAGCCTACTCCAAAGGCCTTTCTTAGGAACAACCAAATTCTAAAACGTTTTCAGCCCTCAGTGTAAGCTGAAAATATTTGAATTGCTTTGTTGTTACCCTGTTGGTTGAATGTAAGGTTACTGAAATATTTATAGTTATTGTCCTGTTTGAGTGTACAGAATTTGGTGTTAAGAGATTATACAATAAAAACAGTCTCATTTGAGTACTTATGAAAATTTTTTTGTAGTAGTAGTAATAATAATCAATTTTTGAATTATATTTTTATATAATATTTGAAGAATGGTCCTAGCTCTAAATTATTATTTAAATTATTTGATTGTATAACTTCCATTAAAGCATAGTTTTGCTTCTATAATATTTAGCATAATACAGCATAAGTTTAAATTAATTAATTCTCTTATGTATTTGTCATAAAATTTGCATAAGAAATAAAAAATGAAACTACAGCCACCCTTATTTAATTTTATGATTACATTCTTGAAAACTTGATATTAATTGAAATCAAAAACTACAAAAATTTATTTTTATAAGTAATGGATATGTTAAGATACTTTCTACAACTGAAACAAATTATAATTAGCCTATTTTTTTTAATCTGAACATTGTTTTGTTAAAAAATGAAATGAAATAAAGCAAATTCAAGATTTTAATTGAAAATTTTAATGATATTAATTGTTAGAGGTTGTGTTGTATAGTGCCAAAATCATCACTTGGTGATATTTTTATTAAAGTGGCAATAAATATATAATATTGGCAATAAAAAACCCTAATCCTCTTATTTAGACATTTAGCATGAAATTGAATCACAAAGCACACTTCAGGAAAACAGCAGAATGTCAAAGCTCCTGTGTGGGAGTCCAGTGCACCACACACTTAGTGATGTTGTAACATCACATGGCAAGTTCAGATAGGAAAGCAGGAAGTGATGTTGAGAACCAAAGGCAGTTTTCATGCAAGGCTGTTTATTGTTCCTAGATTGGGGATTTTGTATTGACCGAGAAAACTTGGGGAATTTTTTTTCATCTTCATTTAGATCTTTTTCAGTAGACTAAAGCATAAAAATTTTGCCAAAATTTCGGAACGTATGAAATATTGTTTAAACATTATGATCAAATATGTTGTTAGGTATCATTTTTGAATCAGTCCAATTTCTAAGTGACAGCTTAACAGTTTGATTCCAAACTGTTAAGCTGTCACTACTGAACTGCTGTACTACTGAAAAAAAGCCAAAAACCTAAAGTTTTTGGCTTTTTTTTTTCAGTAACTTATCACACAAGGAAACTTATTGATACAGGCTTTATTAATGGAGGAAATTCATTTTGTGTCTTATTAAGACTCACTTTTGTGTCTTATTAAGACTCAAAATGAATTTCCTCCATTAATAAAGCCTATATAAATAAGTGTTCCTTGTGTGATAAATTGCTGAAAAAAAGCCAATGTCTTGCTTACTTTTAATGTGTTTTTAATTTAAAATAAATTAATGCACATTATTGTGTTGTTACATTGGCTAGAGCTGAAACATGATAGGTATAAATAGCATTTAATTTATTTAATTGAAAAATGTAATAAAATCAAACAAAAATTGGATGAAATATAAATCTTATTTATAAATGTTTTTTACCTATATATTTTTCCCTCCATAGCTATTTTCTTTGTTATTTTAATGTTTTCTTTAAGAATAAAGAATAAAAGAATATTTTTTAATTTCCATTTATAAATTTCCTTATAGCAATAAAGACTAGATTGTAAATTATTGCAAATGATTTAGCCATATTTTTGGTCAGAATCATTTTCAGTTAAGGTCAGATGTCCAGAAAACTTCAGCAAAAATTTTATTAACAATAAGCCTTTAATCCCTTTTTTTAAGATATTTAATACAAATATACTTTATTACACATATATAGAATATTATTACAATGAAAGGGTTATCACACATACGAAACTATTTTTTGCCTTATATATCCTTAAAATGCATTTCTGCTTGTGGTGTTAATGGCTGTCTTCAGTTAGGTGAATAACATTTATAAAATATAAGGCATAAAATTATCTTAAAGGTATTATTACAAGACTCACACTTACAAAACATTAAAATTATAAACTATTAACAAAATGTTTAAAACTGTGCACAGCTGTCAACAGCTTTACGATTGCACTGTGAACATCTTGACAACATATTATGCAACACAGTGGGATATTTAGTTTCACAGATGTTGGTATCAAAGATCTTTATGATTTTATTACATCACATATGTTGACCTATTAATTATTATATTTTTAGTCTAAATTTAACTAAATCTACAACTAATCTTATAAAATCCTTAGTTACCATTCCCCATTTGGAGTCATGTATTGAAACTTTAATACTAGTATGTAGTGGCAGATTACCTTACTCTGGGCTTCTGGATGGTAAAATTTGAAAGGGCCCCTATTTTATTAAACTAATTTAATTTGATAACTTTCTCAATACAGTAGACCCCCCTATAACACTGTTGATAATTCCGTTTTATATGAATTCCACATTGTACGAGTCACTTAGATTTTACAAATATGTGAGCCGTTCGCAACCCGGCACATGTATTTGTAAAATCTAAGTGACTTGTACAACATGGAATTCATATAAAATGGAATTATCAACAGTGTTATAAGGTGGGGTCTACTGTATACACAGTGATTTTTATTTAAAGAATTCACTTATTAATTACTTATTAAATTAAGGCCCGTAATGAAAAAAATAATGACAATAATGATTTAATTTACATTTTTATTATCATTACATTTAGATCACAATTATTAGATTTAGTTACATTACATTATTTTATAAATACATTTATTTTAATTTTCTTTAAACATTCTTTTCATTCATAAATAAAAAATCAAGTTTAAATATGCTTTTTTGAGACTTTTGTGAATTTTTCAATAAAGTCATCACAGTTGATTGTATGATATCATTCATATTCAATATAGAGAATTGTTATGGAATGTAACTGGTTCTTGTTCATTTTGATTCTTACATAATTTTTAATTCTCTTTAGACAGGAAAAAGATTGTTCAGCTGAAGCATTTTATATAGGTAATGTTTGAAATATTCTTAAAATAATTTCCACATTGCATATTTATTATAGAATGTTTTAAAAATTTTTGTTCCATTCCAATGCAACCAATATTTGATTTGTATTTTTTCTATAAGGTTTCTATATAAAAATATGGATGCATAAATATGCAAACAATCTTTTCACTTTCCAGCATACTTATTTAAGAATTGGACAAATGTTTTCAAACTGCTTTACAAATTAATTTAAATAATCCAATCACTCTTACTTTTAACCTTGTAACCTTGTAACTGTAGTGTTGTGTTATATGTCAGCGAACATTTTCGATGCCCCTTCTGGGCTCTTCCTTGGACTTTTTCTATAAATACTAAGCCAGACGTTGAGAATCGAATACCTTCTTTTGAGCTGTTTATCACTCGAATCATCGCATGCGGCTAAATGGCTCAAAAGAAGGTATTCGATTCTCAACGTCCGGCTTAGTATTTATAGAAAAAGCCTGAGGAAGAGCCCAGAAGGAGGCGTCGAAAACGTTTGCTGACATATAACACAACCACTCTGGTTACAAGGTTAAAAGTAAAGAGTTATTTTTATTACATTCTGGTGTATGGAGACGAATAAATAAACCAATCGTTAAATAAGTGTACTGGAGAATGAAAAGGTTGTTTGCATGATAGTTTTGAATTATTTTCCAGTTTAAATTTCCTTTTTCATACAGGTGCATATTGGTGAAAAGTGTATAGAGGACAGACAGACAACCATTTTATTATATACAGTAGAACCTCTATTATCCGGATTTTCGATTATCCGGATTTTTCAAAATAAACAAAAATTGCTGATTTGCACTTGGCAAATTACGATACTGTTTATGTACGTGATGGAATGCATAACTTTTTTGTTTCAACAATGTCTCACCCAGCACAGTAAATTTTTAAATATATTTTGCGTCATAATAAAAATATAACTTGATATACGTATTTATAAATAATTTATATTCAAATTACATCATTTCTATGACCAAGGGCGGTATATGGGCAACATGGGCCACCACCTATGCCTCGCGGTCCGAAGCGCCTCGAAGGTTTATGCATTACTTAAAAGCTGCAAATGTGACAAAAAAGTTTTGTTCGTCATAAAACAATAAATAGTTTGTCAAATTTTTATTCATAAAAATGCAGTTTCAACTGCTTTTTATTTTATAAAATCCGTCTTCTTGTGCCACCGGAGGGCCTTCTAAACAATAGGTAGTCTGTTAGCACTGGTTAGTAATAGTCCAAATTCAATACGAATGTTTGTTTCTTGAAAATTTGATCACAATTTAAATACAGTATTTATTTTTAATATTACCAATATGTCATCGAAAAGAAAATGTGTTGTATTATCATTAAAAGACAAATTAAAGGATTTGTTTCGATTATCCAAATTTTTCCTTATCCGGACTACCTTCATCTCCAATTAGTCCAGATAATCGAGGTTCTACTGTATATGTATAAATAATAAATTTATAAAAAGTTCGACAGATATAATAATTTAGTCTTTTTACATCTTTAATGTCAAGTTTTGTTAGATACTGCTACATTTCACACTTGTTTTTATAAACATTAATGTATTTATATTATGAATTTAAATGAAAACGATAAATAAAATAGTTTGTGATAAAATTTAAGAGCACTGTCTCTTGAGTTTAATAAAATTTTAAAGAGTAAAACACAAAATAAGTACAAAATATTTCACAAGTACTTTTGGCATTTATAGAATGTTTTATTCATAAAAAGAAAACAAATTTTAGAACATAATATAAATTTATTATTGGACTGCAATTTGAAAAAATTGTACATCTGTTCATTTGTCTGTCCTTTAATCTCGAGAATGGAGTTAGATGGATGAAAGATGAGGCTAGATATGATGTGGAAACCTGAGGGGCAGAAGGTCCCAATTAACTATACTTTTTGATGCAAACCGGAAGTCATGTTATTTCAGTTTACAAATTTCCCTGTAGGGTATAGCTAGATGGCCAGCACTACTCTATTGTTAAAGGAAAAGTATGATGTACAGGGGCAAGCCACTACTAATTTGAGATGGAGAGCACATATTTTAAATTAACTACATTAAAAATATGATTAAAAATTGCAGCCTGGCATTGTAACCATGTCACAATAAATAATTGCTTGTTTACATTAATATAATGTAATAATATATAATGTAAATAATAAATTTATATAAATTTATTATTTACATTTATTTACATTAAATAAGAAAACATTCTATAAATACCAAAAGTACTTGTGAGATATTTTGTACTTATTTTGTGTTTTTTGTGTTTTACTCATTAAAATTTTATTAACATTGATAAACAGTGCTCTTAAATTTTATCACAAGTTTTACTTATCATTTCTATTTAAATTCATGATGTAAATACATTAATGTTTATAAAAAAAAAATGTGTGAAATGTAGTAGTTTCTAACAAAACTTGACATTAAAGATGTAAAAAGATTAAACCAATTATATATGCCAAATCTTTTTTTACTGATTAAATATATCAAAAATATGCATTAAAATACATATTTTTAAGGAAGCTTTGAGCTTTGGCTTTGAGAATGTAGTCAGTCCAAATATTCAATGCATATGTCTGGTATTTTGCTGAATACCGAATAATACGGATTGTTTGGTTCAGCACTAGCAATCATAATATAAAATAGTTCCAGTTCAGGTAGTTTCATCTTAGTTGAAAGAAAATGTTAATGTTTAAATAATAATATTTTATGCTATAAGTATATGATATGCTGATATGTATATATCAATGGTGCAGTTTTCTTTATATTCCTTTTAAAAATCAATTTTTCAAAAAAATATTTCCTCAAAAATTGATGAAACTTCATGGGTTAATTCTACAGAAATAACCACTGTTTTTTTTGCCTGGACCACATTTAATCAGAGACAAAAGCTTATTTTCGTATTCATCGTATTTACTTATTTACTATGCATTTTGGGTGCAATATTTTAAAAGGAATAATATTTTATGTTTATATGAATACAAAATTTATTGTCATTATTATTGGTAATGATAATTGGAAAGAAAAAAAATTTATGACTCATAAAACAAGAAAAAAAATGAATGAAAAATTAGTGTTAATGTTTAATTAAAATTGGTTAAAAAATTATAAATTATAAAGTAATCTTATAGTTTACATAAAAACAATGAAGAGATGAGATTTAATAACATTTAACTTAATTTTTTAAATTTAAAATTATGACTAATTAAATTTACGCAAATTAATAAAGTATTAGATTTTTGTAAACTTAGATTTTATCTTTTGAATTAATTTATTTTGAAATTTATTTACTGTTTTAGTTAATTTTTTTCCTGTGATTTTTATATAATTTTGTATAATTCTTGTTCATAAAATTATAAATATCATACTGTAAAAATCATTATTTCAGTTTTAAGAATTATAAATATTAGTTAAATTTTTAAGTTATACTCAAAATAGATATTTTGAGTATAACTTTCATTCAGCATAAATTTTATAGTATTCAATTAATGTTTTGTTATTTTTTTTAATTAGGAAAACATTGGATTGATGGCTATAAATGATGCTATAATGATCGAAAGTGGAATTTTTTATCTATTAAAAAAACATTTTAAAAATTTGCCTTGTTATGTAAATGTTGTAGAAACATTTCATTCGGTTAGTAACAAGTTTTTTCTTATTTTACATATTTCAGTCAAAAATATTTATTTCAAATGTTTGGTTTTGTTTTTTTCCTATTTTAAGAATATAATTTTAAATATTTTAATTAAATAATTTTATAACTAACTTATGTGATTTGATTGTTTTAAGTAATTATCTTAATATGTTTTTAATGAGAAAAAAGGTTTCCTTTTTATTTAAGGGTAATGTAATATTCCCAAATTGAAGAAAATACAAAAAAGAATATTTTTAGCATTTTCTTATTCAGTTATCTGTAATAATATGTCCATGTTAAGTAATGAATAACATATATAAATGACAAGAAAAAGCCTGAGACAAGACAGCATGCCTGAGAAAGATCTTTATCATTCTAAACATTAATAAAAAAAAATATTAAAGGTGAAATGAAATGCAGTTTGCTGCAAAAGAATGAAGAAATCTAAGAGTTTTTTTACAGTACCTTCAATGTAGATGTACGTGAGCTCCATTAGTAGTACGAACAATGTCGAGTCTGTACTCAATTTCCCTCCAAGTGTTTTTTAACATTTGCAGTGTAACAGTGAGGATTGCCAATTGTATCCTTTCCTTTAAAACGGATATCAGAAACAGGTGTTTGATAAGCCTTGTCTTTAACATAACCCCAAAAAAAGAAATCCAGTGGAGTTATGTTGGGCAATCATGGAGGCCAAGGTATGTGTCCTTTTCACAACTGGCAATCTACCTCAGGCAATTGATACCAGAAAAAACTCTTAGATTTCTTCATTCTTTTGCAGCAAACTGCATTTCATTTCACCTGTTAGTATTTTTGTTATTAATGTTTAGAATGATAAAGATCTTTCTTGGACACACTGTATTTTTAGGAATTAGTCAATAATTTTTAAGACATTTAATGAAGGGTATATACTTTAAATATGTGTTAATCAAACCAATCTGGAATTTAAAGTATTTTGAAGTTGAAAAAATTCCCAAAAATCCCAAAACAGTGAATTTGTAAAATATTTAATGATTTTAATAATACTATAAAAATAAATTTAATATGATCACAACAGCCATATATTAAAATTGTTTTGATTTGTAGTTAAATGCAATTAAATGCATTATATCAAAGTAAAAAAATTGAATTGGTTGAAATTTCATGTAATAAGCAGAGTTATGAAATTATGAAATGCACTACACTAGCAAAATTAAAAATCCTTTATTTAAACAAATGTTTTCATTTATATACAATAGACATCATCAGGTTTGATTTTAAAAGAATATAGTATTAGAACATTAGATAAAAGCTGGAACAGAACATTTTAAATTTAAAAAATAAATATGAAGCATGGAATGTTTTAATTTAATATATAAATAT
Source organism: Centruroides sculpturatus (assembly GCF_000671375.1). Classification (NCBI taxonomy): domain Eukaryota; kingdom Metazoa; phylum Arthropoda; class Arachnida; order Scorpiones; family Buthidae; genus Centruroides; species Centruroides sculpturatus. The sequence goes on along the minus strand of NW_019384296.1, from coordinate 1,067,654 downwards.
GAATAACATATATGCAAAACTATGGGGTATTAGTGTGTTACATCCTTTGCTGGTTGGGAATCTTGAATAACATTCTCCATGCAGACAAGATAGTCTTTTCTTTATTATTAATTGTTCTAACCAGTATCTGTGTGTTCAATTTCATATGATATGAGGGTCACTCTGAAAGTTTCCAGATTCAATGACCCTGTTTGTTGTTCTGTCCTCATATCTTATCAAAGTACTCATGCTGATGCTCAACACACCATCAATGCAACAGAAGCAGCTTTGGAAGCCTTGACACCAGTCTTCTGCGATGTCTGTTAAGGTGTCTCTGTATACAGCAACTGTGTTTTCTGGACTCCTAAAATGACATCCCTTGAGGACTTCCTTGGATTTGGGAAACAGAAGTCATAGGGTGCTAAATCTGGACTATAAGGTAAATGGATGACCAACTACACCCCAGAACTGCTCAAGTAGTCTACCATTCTCATTACTGTATGTGCCATTGCATTGTCATGGTGCAGCAAGAGTACACAAAGACATGTTTTAGGGTATTTGTGTAGGGACATTTCTTGAAAGACTTTAGGAAGACAAATGGTGACATACCACTCAGCATTAACTGTCTTCCTAAAGTCCAACAGATGGTGCTTTGTTGGAGAAGACACAAACTGTGGACTGTCTCTTGCTTTCATGGTCATACATGTAAAGATGATAGTGCAAGATACCATTCACTGCTGCTGATTTAATACCCAAGGTGTGCTTGATATCCTTATGGGTTATTTGGAGATATTCTCTAAACAGTTTCTCAACATGAACCACATTTTCTGGAGTCACTGCAGTTGCAGATCCACATCTAAATTATTCAAACTACCAGAATACTTACATTCTGTATGGACAAGAATCAAACTGCTTGCAAACTATGGAGGCACTGGGACTCTGACAAACCAGATTTAAAGTTGTAAATCATCATTGATTGGAAATGCTCCTGCTTCAGCTCCATTTTCAACATCCAGATTTGGTGGCACTTCCAAGGTCAGGCATTTCCCCCAACAGGAAATTTCAAGGATGCAGGTACACTGTTGAACTTATGCTCAGTGGCAGTAAAATATCACAGACAGTTTTTCTGTGTCTAATGGTTTTCACATATCCAGAAACTTTCAGAGTGGGCTTTGTATTAAAATAAAAGAAAATATTATTCAAATAGTAATTTATATGCATAAATATGTATTGAATGAATTGAGTTAAACATACACACTAAATTTGGATGATAAATTTGCTTAGTCTAATTGAATGAACAATAAAGTAAAAATACATATAAATTTATATGAATGTTTAATAAATTTTTATGTTTATAATGAAATTATTTTAAATTGGTGAGAAGTACATTTTTCTATCAGATGATTAGATTGACTTCTTTTGGACAATGCTTGGATATGATGTCTGAATATTCTCATCAGTCATCCAAATTTGAATTTTTTACTGAAGACAAATATTCAGCTATAACTATGTACAAAACAGCTTATTATACATGTGTTCTGCCTATAAAATTAGCATTATATTTGGTAAGTCAAATCTGATTTTATATAGTATTTAATCATTAATGCATAAAAGTTTTATTAACAGTTATAATTAAACAGATATAAATATAAATAAAATATCACATAAAAATATTTAAGAGAATAGAAATGTTGAATTTCTAATTCATTAATGAATTATTGAAAGTAGCTTTCCTTAATTAAATGATTTACTAAAACATGGTATTTAATAATACAAATGAACTGGACTTTTTTAAAAATCTCATAAATTTTGTTCCAGTCCATTCAAAGTAAAATTGTAAGCTGATTATGGCCTAAATAATGACTAAAAACATTGTTAAATAACTTTAAACAGATTATTTGAGGAAGCCAATTTATTTTAAACATGTTACAAGTTTAATTTGTTGAATATTTATTTTAAAAGTTTTCTGAGATAATTTAACATAATTTCATTTAATTTTAATACAATAAATGTGGTAAAAATTATATTTATTAACTAACTTTAATTCACAAATTAAAAGATCAGATAAATTTTTCATTAGTTATTTGTAATTTCTATTTCCATCATAAGTTACTTTATTACATTATTTATAATAGAAATTAGAAATACAGTAGCAATAAATTCTTTTTCACTTCATTTTTTTAAATTTTGAATTATATGAAATTAAATAAAATTGATATGATACTGCATGTATTATTAATTTCCTTATAATGGTTAATATTTACTACAATTTAATTTATGTATACAATTTTTATGATATTTATTTGTGATGTACAGTAATTACAATTTAAAAAAAGTCAGTTACAAAAAAAAATGTTTTAAGTTAAAACATCATTTGAAGCTATAGAATGTTATCATTTGGAATGCTCAGGTTTGTCATTTCATTTTTTCATTCAACTTGAGGCAGATTACCAAAGAAGGCCAAAAACATATGTGTTGTGGTAAAAATTTGCTGGAAAAGGTGAGGAAGGTGGTCTTTTCTGGTTTAAGAGTTTTTTTTTACCTCAATCATTGTTCTTTTAAGTTTTCTCTGAGGTTTCATAGCCTCAACTCTTTTCTTAGACACCATGGTGAATGCACAGGAGTGTAAATAAAACAAAAGCCATCAAAAGCACAGCAAGTAAAAAATCAAGTTATGTGAGGATGCTTTTGGAACAGAAGCAGGAGATGAACTGAATATGGCTAGGCTTATTCAATGAGTGTCTAAAACTTGCATGAATGGATTTAGAAAAGTAATGAATTTTCATTGTTTGTAATCCAAAAAGTAGCAAGCTGTAAGTAGTCCAAAATAAAAATAAACCAAATCTGGCAACACTATTGCATTAAGTGTACCCATACAGAAATGATACAATATATGTCATATTTGTTTGTGTTCAAGTTCTAAGAAAAGTTTGACTTTTAGAGCAAAATTTCCTCAAAAAAAATGTTCAGATTCGAAGTTTTTCAACCTTTCAGACGTTCAAGTTCTGAGATACCACTGTAAAGGATTTTGATAAAGGATTTTAAAGAGTATAAATAATTTGTTTGAAAACATTCTAAATTAAAATTTATTTCTGATAAAAACAATAATACAGTTTTTTTACTGCTTCTTTATTAAATATTTGATTTCATATATATTACTTAGTCATATATTACTTAGTTATATATATTATACTTACTTAGTTATACTTAATTATACATACTTACTTAGTTATATATTACTTATTATATATATTACTTAGTTATATATTACTTATTATATATATTACTTAGTTATATATTACTTATTATATATATTACTTAGTTATATATTACTTATTATATATATTACTTAGTTATATATTACTTATTATATATATTACTTAGTTATATATTACTTATTATATATATTACTTAGTTATATATTACTTATTATATATATTACTTAGTTATATATTACTTATTATATATATTACTTAGTTATATATTACTTATTATATATATTACTTAGTTATATATTACTTATTATATATATTACTTAGTTATATATTACTTATTATATATATTACTTAGTTATATATTACATATATTACAGTCATATATTACTTAGGTTAATGTTTTGAAACTATGTATGCTTATTCAGACCTGCAGACATTTTGGAGATTTGAAAAGGAAGTATAAATATTTTGAAAAATGTTCATCTAAAGATTACTTGACTTTGAAGAAATTAGTCTTAGAAAATGTTCCATATTGGAAGGTTTTACTTTACAACTCAAATCAATAATATTTGGGATGAAATTGTTTTAAACTAATAATTACATTGAATTGTGAAAAGAACAGCACCAAAACTTAACTTTTTAAACATGAGGATTATAATCACTTTTAATAAGATGATTAACTAATAATATTACTACATACAAGTGATTAACTATTGCAGTTTTTGTAAATTTTACAGTATATTACATATATTTAAAAGATATTCCAAGCTAGACTAAAAACATTAAGTCTACATTACATTACAAAGGAGTTTTTCATTTTTGTCCCTTAGTATTCTTTAAAATGACTTATGTTGACTATTCTTCCTAATTATATAAAAACTATCAAATAGACTTTTTTTTCTTTTTTAAAAAACTAGCAAGTTTAAAAAAATGTTAATAATATTCTAAAACTGTTTTAATAAAGGCAGGTAAAACAAATGAAACTGACCATAGGAATGCAGAGCAGATTTTATTGAAGATGGGCCAGTTCTTTCAAGTTCAAGTAAGTTTATAAAAAGTTAATCTAATCTAAAATGAAAAAGCAATAAATTCAATAATTTCATATTTTTTCACATCAATAGATATTTTTCATTTTTTTGAACTTTATTGAAATTCTTTAGTTGAAAAAATAAAAGGATGAATTGATTTATATAAAAACAGAAAATAACTGTTATACAGATATGTATTGCAGATTACAGAGAGATTTAAATTAACAAAATTGATTAAAATAAACCTATTTCTTTGTTTCTGTTCATTTAATATAAGTAAATTAATTTAAGTTTACTTAACCTAAATGTTTATAAGTTGTAGGTTGATTTTTGCTCAAGGTTGATCTTTCTTTTCTTCTAGAGTCTTCTAATTAATATTAATACACAAGAGAAAGCTTATCCACTTTAAGTCAAATTTGTTAGCTTAATCATGCTTATAGCTCAAAAATTGTTAAGTCTAATTACTGGATTAATATAATTATTATTAGAATTATGAAAATCTTGATTGTTAATAATAATTTTGTTTCTGTTCTATATTTGTTTGTTTCTATGAAGCATGTCACAAAAGTAAGATATAATCTTTTATAACAACCTATTAATAAATTACGATAAAAAGTTAAATTAGCCATTTGAAATACATAGTCTAAGCTATTTTTGTACATAGTTTCCATTCTTTTTTAAATATTTTCTCCAGTGGAAAATAAGGACAAACATTTTTTCTAAAGAAACTAGGTTATATTTGGGTTAAGCAAAAAGTTTTTCCATATTTCTAACAGCTGATGTTACTTAACTTTGATGTGTGATTTAATTATAACAGTAATGAAATTTAACACATTATTAAGAATATAATGTGTTAAATTTCACTTTCCAAACAAACACTTGTAACAGGGTTCAAGTGATAAAATTAATTATATATTTTGTCTTACTAAGCAGGTTTCCCAACTTGTTTAAAAAATAAAAGAATATAATCTCACATTATTGCTAATGTGAGATTATGTTCTTTGTTTGGAAGCTTATTTTAAATGTTTTACTTCACATTTTACTTTCCTGGCTGTTATGTATACTTAGCAAGGGAAAGTATTAGAAACATGTCAGATTTGACCCTCTGAGCTTTTTTTTGCAAATCTCCACGTTTTAAGACTGTCTGAATCCAAAAAAGGTCAAAGTGTGTGTGTATGTGTGGGCATCTATTTTGTTTAATATCTCAGGATGGGGTGAAATTTATGAAATAAAATTTGGCACAGCAGCTTGTGTATAAGGGGTATTGATTCTATTAAATTTTGGAGGTGAAAGGTTGAGGGGATGTGGAGATAGAGGGGTGGTCATGCGTCATATATCAAGTGGGATTGAATTTAATGATGTTATATGTTAATAGTATTTACAATGCTTTATGAAACTGATCATTACCCTCAAAATTAGGTTTTTTACTATTTGATAATTAAAAATATACAAAGTTTTCATAACAAAATCTCATAACAAATGGTGCCACATACAATTTTATTTATTATATTGTAATTAAAAATATAAAAATTATTTTTTTAAATAAAATCTCATAACAGCCAGGAAAGTTACACTATTTGTTGCTGGATTTTTCCTGAATAAAATCAAGTTGAAATGTTTTCAGATGAAAAGCATATTGGCACATCATGCTTCGAGTTTCAGAAAGATAACAGCATACAAACAGTAGAAAAAAATTCATAATATGCATGAGGAAAATGCTCATGAACTTTGAACATGTCAAATATTGTTTAAAAAGTTCCATTCAGGAAATTTTGAACTAAAGGATACAAAATGTATTGTGTGCCCAAAAGCTGTAGATGAAGAAAATTTCCAAAAGAAATTGTTAAAAATCAATGAATAACATACGATATACAGGGGGGTGCAAAAGTAGGTATACATTTATTATGGAAAAAAGCATACAGGGAGAAAATAGGAAGAAAAAACATTTATTATTTATGTACAAATTAAATCACAAATAAGGAATAGGAACTAATAAAAGGTGATAAAAATAATAATAATGAACACCAAACATTTGTATTTATCAGATTCTCAACTGTGTATCTATGTTTGCACCTCTCTGTATATAACCAAACACACCAAAAATAAAGTGAAAAAAGCACTGAAAACATATGAGTGTAATGCAAGAGTGAGAGATGACTTGGGTGCACAACAGATTGCATTTATGCTTTGAATGCATTTTTATACTGTGTGCTCAGACATTGGAGTACAATTCAAACTTCAAAACAACTTTTTGTCAAATTTAGCATTTGAAGTTAGTCATTCAAAGTATTAGATGCCACCCATAAATAAAATTGAAGGCAGATTAAAACAAACTTTGCTAATTTCCTTTAACTAAATAATATAATCTTTCTATTTGTTGGGTGAATTTTAAATCAAATACTTTGATTTTTAATGTTTATATTCATATATCGTAAATTTGTATTTAAGAATGAGATCTGTATTTACATTAAATTAAAGAACAAATTTAACTTATTGTTTCATTTATTATTTCTTTGATTAAAAATCAGTTTTAGAAATTTTATAAAATGCATAGAAAACTGTAAATTGAATTTTAAAATATTTTATTTGTAATATATAATTAATTTAAGATGAATTTAATTAATGGATATTTAAATAATGAAAAACCATTAATGTTAAATATTTCATTTAATTTTAAGGATCATTTGATTTTAAAATATGTTTTAATGATTATTTCTATAATTTTGAGTATGTTTAAATAAAATTCTTAATTTTTGTTTTTGTATAGGATGATTATCTTGATTGTTATGGTGATCAAGTGATTACGGGTAAGCAAGGTACAGATATTGCAGATGGAAAATGTTCTTGGATGATTGTTACTGCTTTGAAAAAAGCATCTGAAGAACAAATAGCTACTCTTAAAGTAATTATTATTCAATTTTTCGTATGATATTTTTATATTAAATATATTGAAGAGTTATTAGTATTATACATATATGAATATAAAACAAAATTCTTATTAGAATTAAATTTAGTAGAATGTAATTTGTACACAGATATATCGTTATATTTTATTTGCATTATAATCGATATTTTAATATTTATATAATGTAGTTATATTAATAATATTGTATGTACAGATGTCCATAAAATAAGGTTGCTCATTTAGAGCAGTCTACAATTAAAACGAATGAAATTTACAAGAAATTTTTGATTTGTGTTACTGAAGCCATGGGAATCAAGTTTATGGAAAATTTAAGTTCAAAAAATTAACACTATGAGTAAAAACACAGTGATCATATCTGAAAATTATAGTATTATATCATATTGACATTACAGAACCTCTGTAAAAATGCAAGCAAAGAATTGGGCTTGTAGAGTTTTATAATTGTGTAGCAGGGCCAGTATGGATGATGAAGTGGACATAAAAAAAATCAATGAATTTATCTGCTGGCAAGATTTTTCAGCTTGGTGTCAGTGACTGGATTGCACTGAAGCAATTTGGTCAGATTGATGTGTTTTATTGTTTTTACTTTTTTATGATTTATATATGCTAGACTTGTAAACTTCTTGTTAAATTTGTGTTAAATCAGATAAAGATATCAATTTTTCCATTATAGAGCCCAATTTTCCTTTCTGTTTCTTGCTGGACAGGTTCCACTATATACAGGTTAATTTACATTACTTTTTGCAAAAAGTTCAAGGGACCAAAGAAATTTTTCATTAATGACAGGTTTTCACTATATACAGATTCCATTATAGACATGATTTGACTGTATTATAAAAATATACGAGATTTAAATATTTTTTTTTCCAGTGCAAATAAAAATTGAACACAAGCCTTACCTCTGATGAATCAGGACTCAAAGAAAAAAATCCTCAATTTATGAATATTTCACAATAAGTGAGGACAAATTATTTTTTGTATGTCATGAGAGTGGTGATAGTGAAATCTGTGGCCAAAATCTTTCTGCTTACTCTGGAAAAGGAACTAATGTGCCAAGTAGTGGATCAAACATGAAATGTCATATACAATGCCATCATCCTAATTTGCTAAAGATCATCATCAACAATGATAACAGCAGAAGAAAGAAAAGTGACAATCATAAGTAATTATTTTGCTAGAAATAAAGTTACTGTCTCTATGATTGCTGAAAAATTTAAGAGCTGCATTAGTGAAATTGTTTTTAAAAATTCTGTGCCCTCCCACTTTTTTCTCCAGTTCAGCTTTTATTAGACTGAATGGAGAAATGGCCAGTAAACTTGGAGTATCATTGGAAAGAAGCAGTATTCAGAATCTAGTACTGGAGGATGCTAACAAAGAGAAAACTATACTGAAGAATCTCTTACACGGAAAATTTGTTTTTCAGAAAATAGATGCCTATACACTCCACCAAATAAATTACTTAGCCATTAATGTACAATTTATAAATAATCAAAAGGATGTTGTCATGCACTTTGGCAATAAAAGACATTAAATCCCAACACATGAGCAACAGCATTAAAAAATAGTGCTGGATGTTTTAGAGGAATTCAATATTAAAATAGAACAAATTGTAGCAATTGTGACAGACATTGCAAATAATGTGCTGAATACTGTTGAAAAAATAAATTCTATGGAGGCAGTAGATGATACTGATAAATGGGATGATAGAAGTATTACTAATTCTTTAGACAAGTTTGAAGATGCTGCTTTTGAGCTTTTTAATTAAGATCCATCATATGAGTTGTGCAGCTCATACATTGTAACTGGCAATTCATGATGACTTGAAAAATGAACATGCAAGACGTAATATTGAAAATGTACAAAATGTTGTAGTAGCCACTAGAATGCCAAAAATAAATGAAATAATTAAGTGAAGAGCTAGAAAAGAGATAATTTTAGATGAAGCAACTAGATAGAGTTATACATGTTAGTTTCTTGAACTGAAATCTGTCCTCAAGGACATGGCCAATCCAAACATGATGATAACTGGAGCTCAATGGAAGTAGAGGAACTTAAAATTTGCTTCTTCATTCATATGTCACGACAAAAGCATTTCAAGCAGTAGACTTGACTCCTTGTTTGTTTTATAAGGAATGGAAGAGTCTTATTTTCCACTATTTTAAAAGTGATAGTAACATAGCCAATGGAATCAAAAATACAATGGTGTTAAAAGAAAATCATCTACTAAACAATGACATTCTGTTAGATGGCATCTATATTGAACCTGACCCCATGGTTCAATGCTTAATAACAGAGGAATGGGAAAATAGAACTAAGAATGCTCTGTTTGAATTAGCCATATGAATAGAAGGTCTGAGAATCGAAGAACAGGTGATAGCTGACGACACTACTCAAATGTTGACACATGAATTATCATCTTCATCAAAGACCTCCTGTGATTCTGAAGAAGAATTTAAAAAATATCTCAATGAGCAAGACAAAGTAAAACGTCCTTGGTTGAATGATGTAGAAATGTCACCTCATGCCAGAAACTATACAACACATCAGTTCTGGTTGCAAGCTCTTGGAACAGACAGATTATTTACATAGACATAATTGAGTAACAAATATAATACATCAAGAGCTAACAAAGAAACACAAATTATTAGACATCCAAGAACCATACTACAAATACATTCCACAGACAGTATTGGAAAACAACATGCACAAAATGTACTATGACAGAGCCATAATCACAGATAAAACAATTTACCACAACAGACCGGACATCACACTCACTAACAAACACAATAAAATCACATACATTATATATACATGGTACGATCCAAAAGTTTGAGGACTGCAGTAATGTTTGACAAGAAAAGCATGTATTTGAAGTTACAGCATATGAAATTGATTCTATCAAACCATTCCTATGTGTTTAGATTGGTTTCGTCCATGTCACATGATTAAACCACGAGCGCTGTTGTTTTCTTTCGGAGATAGTTACCTTTGTTTTGCAATGTAGTTAAAATGGAGTTTCAAGAACAGCACTACAACATTAAATTTTGTCAGCGTTTAGGTAAAACACCTATGGAGACTTTAAAATTGCTAAGAAAGGTGTACAGTGATTTTACCATGGCGAAATCAAAGATGTACAAATGGCATTGGCGTTTTAAAGAAGACCGAGAATCCATCACAGACGAGATGAATGCTCTGGCTGTCCTTCGACTTCACGGAACGAGAAAAATGTTGAGTTGGTCTCTCAATGTATTCGCAAAGATCGTTGCCAAACCCTTGAAAAAATTGCTGCGGCTACTCACTTATCAAAGACTAGTTGCCAGCGTATTTTAATGGAAGATCTTAACATGCACCAAGCAAAGGGAAAGTCATGATGGAGGTGTTTTTTGATTCTCAAGGAATTGTTTATTCAGAATTTATTCCCGAAGGCAGAACAATAAACAAGGAGCATTATCTAGACATTTTATGTCGTTTGAGCGAATCCATTCGTCGTAAACAGCCACAGATCTGGCAAAGTGGAGACTGATACCTTCTGCATGACAACACACCTGCACATTGGTCCCAAATGGTCACACAGTTTCTCGCCAAAACTCAAATTAATGTGCTTCCACGCCCCCCTCCTATTCACTGGACTTAGCCCCATGTGATTTTTATTTGTTTCCATCAATGAAAAAGCATTTGCAGGGATGCCGTTTTGTGCCATCAGATGAGGCGAGAGCAGCATCGCAGGAGGCCTTACGGGAGGTTTCAAAAAATGGCTTCCAGCAGTGCTTCCAGAAGTTATACAAGCGCTGGAAAAAGTGTATCGTTGCCCAAGGTGATTACTTTGAAGGTGGTTGTGCATCGGCAATATAAACTTTTTAAGATAAAGAATTTTAAGCCAAGTCACCAAACTTTTGGATCATACTACATATATTCATTCTAAACACTCACAATGTACAAAACACAATCACTGAAAAAATCAGCAAGTACACATATAGTACACAGCAAGTATTGCCCAGGAAATAAGGCATCTGTGGAGGATGAATAGGGTGCTTATTGTACCTGTTATTCTCTCCTCTACAGGTGTCATACCACACACACTACACAAAAACCTGGGAACATTACAATTGAATAGAAACACATACATTACACTACAGAAGGTAGTGTAATGTATACATATACATGATATATTGAATATGATATGTATTCAATATATCACTATATTGAATACATATCATATTGTTAGGAAATTTCTGAATATAGACAGACTGACTCACTTATTTAATTTTTGTCTTGTTTCAGTTACTATGCCTTGACTCTGGTTCGGCATAGTACAAAACAACCAGTGTCCAGGGCCGGATTAACCCACTTTGGGGCCCTAGACATTTTCTTCTTCCGGGTCCCCTCCCCCCGGCTCTTTCAATTAATAAATCTTGTTACTATTTATTAAATTTCATACGGACACTGCAGCTGCTTTATAAAAAATAAAAGCAAAATTATTTAACAATATTTCACAGGATTTAAGAATACATATAGTTAATATTATTCTTATCGCTATAAAAAATATTCGAAATTATTGGGAGTTTTGCTTTTTATTGAAAGTAAAACTTTCAATAAAAAGAAACATAAGAATACAAGGGTTGTTCAAAAAGTTCCCGAACTTTATTTATTACAAAAAAAAAATACTTCATATACAATTTATTTGTCGGGATCCCCTTCAAAGTAGTCTCCTCAGCAGCATATACACTTCCACATTTTGAAACGGTCCTGGAACGCTTTTTCCGTAATGCTCATAAGCTCCACCGTCGTTTTTTTTTCTATCTCTGGAATGGTGGCAAATGTTTTTCCTTTGAGCGCGTTTTTTAGTTTGTTGGAGAACAGGAAAAAGTCTCTTTGTGTCAAGTCAGATGAGTAGGGGGGCCAAAAACTCACGAATTCGGAGGGACAAATGAGCCGCCGCGTTGTCGTGATGAAAAAAACCACTCGCCGCTCCTCCAAAGTTCGGGCCGTTTTCGCCTGATTCTGTCTCTTAGGCGTTTCATAACACCAAGTAGTACTCCGTGTTGACTGTCTGGCCTGTAGGTAGGTATTCGTGATGCACAACCCCCTTTGCATCGAAAAAAAACAGTCAACATCACCTTAACATTTGAGCGAACTTGTCGAGCTTTTTGGGGCGGGGGCTGTTTCACCCACCCGTGGGAAGTTTCCGTGAAGGATTTTCCGAGTTTCACACAGAATTTCACAGAACAACGCTGTTCTTTCAAAGAGCTGATTTCCGCGGATCCGATTTTTCGCCGAACCCCACAAACACCCCTTCACATAAACGGCAGTAGCTAATCACCAAAACAAGATATCAACAAATGGGTTGAAGGAGGTTACTCGGGGGTTTCCGCGGACACAACTCCTCCAAGCGGATTAAAAAAATAACAAACTGGAGGTGCGCTATTCAAAAAGTTCGGGAACTTTTTGAACAACCCACGTACATTTTTTTTAGATTTTAGAATTCACAATAACCATATAAAAAGAAATATATTTTTGTTCATTTGTTTATTATATACTGTTATCCAACAAAAAAGTAAACTATCTTATTTACAAATCTTTTCAAAATAGACAGTTTGACCTGGCCCTTCTAAAAACCGGGCCCTAGACAATTGTCTCATTTGTCTATGCGATGATCCGGCCCTGCCAGTGTCAATTGAGTATTACTCACTAAACCCAACATAATTATTATAATAATAATTTTTAAATAAAAGCTATATGATAATTTAAATAAAATCTAAATTTTAAATTATATGGTACAGATATTATTACTGTTTAAATGACAATTTCCAAACAAATGTTTAATTATGTTAGGCAAATAGTTTATTAGAGTGGTTTTAGCAATTAGTTTTTCCTGCATACCTCTTCAAGAAAGAGTTCAAACTCGTGTACCCCTTATAGCAGAAATTTATATTAATCCATACTAATATTATAAATTCGAAGGTAATTCTGTCTGTTACCTTTTCACGTCTAAACCACTGAACAGGTTTTAATAAAATTTGGCACAGGGACAGCTTACATGTTGGAGATGGACATGGGCTACATTTTACTGTGAGAAAATATCTTACTCCCACGAGAAAATTCGATATAATGCGGATGTAGCTGTGGGTAGACAGCTAGTGATAAATAGAATAAGTTTTTTTTACATTTTTTTTTTACATTTATTACCTTTAAAATACAATTCTAACAATAATGAAAATAACATAAGGTTATTCAATTTTAATGGGACAAATGTGCATGATTTTCTTTGCACAACTTTGTAAAATCTGGTTGCTTTTTGGTCAGCTTCAGTCTTAAGTCATCTTTGAGTTGAAGTCGGAGATGTTTAGTTTTCATATTTGTCATGGCCTCTCTCACTCAAATATGCTCTCACAGAGGTATGTTGTGCAAAATGGTAGTAAATATTTCATTGCCGCTTCGTTGACATGATAATAGTGATAATTGTACAGTTAACACAAATTGTGTTAATTGTACAATTTTTGTTTCTTATGTAAGAATTTCATTTAGGTATTGTCACAAATGCATTTTTTTGATGAAATTTCGAGAATATTTTTAGTTATAAATAAATAAATTTGTGCATTTGACATCATGTTGTAAATTGCTGAATGTTTGATGGCCCACCCAATATTTTTTTGATTGCTTCATCTCATGCATTTAAATTTTAAATCGACTGATTTTAGATTGCTGCGCATACCCCTTCACACAATTTCATGTACCCCTGGGGATATGCGTACCACTAATTGGGAACCATTGGTCTAAAAGAATGGCTTTTCTATCAAAGAAATCGAGTGTGGAGGGACTTACAGTTTGAAGTAAAGCAAAAGCAGAATTAGATGATCACGTAATCACCCTTTTCCTTATCAGGATTCCCAACACCAGTTAATCAGTTTTATTACACGCTGATTAATACGTGTTATCGCCAACTTGTGAGTATGAGGAACACAAGTAACTTGAATAGGCAGAAGTGTGAATATCTAACATTAACCAGGCCATATTTATAATATAAACTAAAAACATTTAATAAATCAAAAATATTAACAGTATACAAATGAATGAATGAATAAATCAAAAATATTAACAGTATACAAATGAATGAATAACTTAAACCTAAACCTATATATCCTATGTTAAACCTAACAAGAGAGAGTTTACAATCGAGTGGAATGTGGTTATATATTACCTTCCCAGTTCATTCAATATTCCAATGCATGAGAATCTTCTTATTTGTGGACATTCTTTTTCTTATATTTTCTATGGCAAATTCTTTGTATAAATAACTCTTCTTATAACGGTCTCCTCGTGTAATGGACTCTATACATTGTATGGAGAACTCTGTAATATGACTTTCGATTGATGGACTCTATATTGTATGGAGAACACTTCGAATGGTGGGAAAATGTCTCTTTTATATTGGCCTTCTCTGACGGCCAAATAGCATGTGCAAAGGCCGCATTTTTTACTCATCTCGTGAGTCGGCCGTAGGAAAGGAAATCAACTTCCTTTCTAAAATCAAAAGTTTCTTTTGACATCCGTTTTTCAAAATTTTGTTGAAGTTTGAAAATAAATTTTTGTAACTTTTAATCTAAATCTTTTTCTCTCCTCTGTTAATTTGTCCAAAAATGACTTTCCTTCTAACTGTAGATTCTCACAGGGGTTACCAATATATGGTTCTTTTCAATGTTAAAATTTGTTTTCCCTACATTAAAAGTCAACAAACTGTAGATATGTATATATTCTATGATAAATTATATTATATTCAAATAGATTTTAGTCTAACCAAATATCTTTTTTCTTTAATACTTTCATTACAACTTTAGATATAATATATAAAATGCAAATACCAACTAGGTTAATATATTGTATCTAGCAACTTCATTCTGATCTTTAANTCAACACGGGATAGGTTAATATATTTTTTCGTACATAATCGGTTATTTGAAAAATAAGTTATCCGAACAACCCCAGTCCCCAATTGATTCGGATAAATGACGCTCTACTGTATAATCTACACACATAATCTGTAAATACAGGTAACCCCTGTATAACATGGCACTTCTATAGCACAGATTCACTCTAACACTGTTTGAGAATTGGGAACATCCCTGTATAACATGGTGCTTTTATAGCACGGGTTCACTCTAACATGGTTTGGGAATTGGGTAAAATCCTCATACAACATGAAATGTAATAAAGGGTGCATTCTTTTATACCTCCGCGTAACTCTGCGTGAGCATTCTAATTGTTTTCATGGCTACTTTGAATGATCTTTCAACAAATAATCCATTTAATGGTTAAATTTTACAATTGGGACCCTTCTTTTGCCTCTAAAAGCTCATTTTAGAATTATAGATTCCTCCATCACGATACTATCAATAGTGTGGGCGCTGCCATCTTTCTTTCACCGTTGTTCAAAATGCCTACAACCAGCAGTGCACTCCCGTTGCAATGCAATCGCTATTAATGAACACATTCAAAAACTGTTACCAGTTGATGATGCTCATACTGAGATCATCATATAGGATGAATAATCCTCTGGTAAAATATTTATTTAAATAATAAGTATTTTACCTATGAAAAAATAAATAATAAATCCGATCTAAATAAGGATTTAACAGCATGTTTTTTAATTTTTGGAATCTAAACCCCCTTTTTGTACTAGTTCTTTGTTTCGTATAACACGGATTTGCATAACATGGCAATTTTTTGGAACGTAATTCCCATGTTATACAGGGGTTACCTGTACTAATATTTGGAAACTTTATTCTGTCAATATACCTACTATTAAAAGTTTAAACTGAACTGTAGATTAATTTTGTTCTAACTTGATATTTACTAAAAGTTTCAAATATTACTCACAATAGAATATAGCAATTATCAAATTTATTTATACATTTTTAATTTTTTGTTATTTTATGAAGTTGAAGTGCAATACTTGTTAATAATCTTTGTTAATAAATATATTAAACACATGGAAAGGTAGTAAATAAAATAGATTCACATATATTTATATACTAGATGTATATAAATAGATTTACCATTTTTGAAAATAAATAAAAATCAATATTTTTTTACTTGTAAAACATAAAACTTTGGATTGACAATATAGACTTACTTTTTTAATATAAAAATGATGTATGTTTTTTAAACAATTGTTGTCAAATTCTTATGTAATTACTAAAACAGAAATTTTAATTTTTTTTATGACTAATTCTTTAATAAACTGATAATTTGTAATACATTAAAGTAATATTTTAAAATACTATAAATTATATTGTAAATATTCACAATATAGTTTATAATGGAGAATTTATTATATTGTTATAAGAAATTTTCCATTAATTAAATTGTTTTTTCATAATTAAAAAATGTTTGTATGATAATTAGAATACTGTATGTGATAATACTGTTGATATATACTTTGTATGGTCTTTTCAATAAGTATTCTGTGCAATTAATTTTTAAAAATCCAGATAACAATAATTATTTGGAAATGAACATATTAGTAGTTGATATGCAAGGTCTGTTCAAAAAGTATCGGACCTTTGGTCGGCAAAAATAAATTTATTGACTTTGAGGTACAAAACCCTAATCCCCTTCAAAGTAGTCTCCTTGGTAATGTATACACTTCTCCCAGCGTTCCTGCCATTGCTGGAAACACTGCTGGAACGCATCTTTTGGAATGGTTATCAGCCGGTCCGTCGCATTTCGCATGATGTCTTCTCTCGACTAAATTTGGGTTCCTTTTAGCGGCATTTTCAGCTTGAGAAATAGCCAAAGGTCACACGGAGCCATGTGGAGAGAGTACGGAGCGTGACGAACCACAGGAGTATTGTGTTTGGCGACGAAAGCCCGAATCAGATGCGCAGAATGGGCGGATGCGTTATCACGATGGAGCTGCCAAGTTTTGATCGACCACAGATCCGGTCGTTTGCGTCGCACTGTATCGGAAAGACGACGAAGGACCTCCTGGTAGTACTCCTTTGCGATGGTTTGGCCTTGTGGTGCGTACTCACGACACACCACCCCACGAGAGTCGAAAAAACTGTCAACATGACCTTTGATATTGCTGCAGACCTGCCGCGCTTTTTTTTGGCCTCGAGGATCGTCCCCGAAAGCCTGCTGAATCTTGCGAATGATTTACACTCGGGTATCGCCAAGGTTTTTGGCAAAATTTGATGTAATACCGCTGCTCGCGTTGTTCAGTCATTTTTCAGCTTAGTGGAATCCGACGAGAGCGCTCTACATGACCTCACTCATAGGCCGATTGCCAACGACTGACGCTTCCTGCAGGCGGGAAAAAATTCAGAGATGTGCACGACTGTCCCCTCCACAACTCCACCAAAGGAGGCCTCTCGCGCATCATTGGTTTACGCGGAAAAAAATAAGGTCCGATACTTTTTGAACAGACCTTGTATGCATGTTAAATTTTATAAAACTACATCAATTTACTTGTACAAAATTTAGATAATAAGTTATATACATCTCTAAACCTGATATATTTGTAATAAGCCAAACAATTACTGGAATTAATTAGAAATTAATTAAATATAATCACAAAAATGTAGCCCATATAATGTGGTGGTTGTTTGGCTTATAAGTTATATACAGTACTTAAAATTTATTATTTTATTAATTAATTGAAATTAAAATATAGGGTAAAAAAAGAAACTAAACATTAAAAACTGCAAAGTATTAAAAAATTCAGATAATTTAATACTTTTCCATTACTAAACTGTATATTTAAATTATATAATGTAAATTATATAATTTAAATCGTCTGTGTGTTAAATATTTGATCTTTTTTTTTTTATAAACAAAGTTTTTAGTGTAAGGTTTATTCCACTCTGTTCTGTATTCTAAATGCATTCTATATACTATATTCATTTAATTTTATGGATTTTTTTACATTTGGTTGTACGGGTAAAAAAGTAATGCAAAGAGATTTCTGCTGAATGTAGAAAATTAAGTACAATACTATTTGTAAAAAAATTGATAATAAATTGTTAATATTTTAGAATAAATTAAATTTTGTGTTTCATTTTATTTTAATTAATTGAATAAAAACAGACTATTTTAAATAATATTTTGTACCTATTAACTGTTGCTTTTAAGAAATTGAAAATAATATTGTTAAACATGCCTTAATATGCCTGTTTAAACTTAAGAATATATTTTATTTAACATATAATAGGTTCTTTAACATTGACAGTACAATAAACAATGATAAATGCACTAGCTTTACTTTTGAAATCATGTGAAAAGACTGACGTTGACAGTGTAAAAGAAATTGATGTTAATGGTTGCTTAGGGTCTAGGTCAGGGGTGACACAGGTCCCCAAAATCGCAGGTAGGGAGAAATCATCTGGCATGCAACATAATTAATATTCCATTAGAGGAGTTTCATGTTGTTTGAGACATTGATTATGTGTTGTTTTTGATTTGGATTTTTTCCTGGGTCCCACTGGTTTTTTGTCACTGATGCCAGTATTTTCTTTGCACTCTTTGCATTTATGCCTGGTGGAAATTTGAGTGACATTATTTGATCGGGTTGGTTCTTGTGTGTCTTTTGTGTTCTCTGTTGACTGCTGATTAGGATTTAGGAATGGGGTATGGGGCGATTCTTGTTAGTACATTTTAATGAACAATTGCCAGGAGTTTTAGAAGTTTGTATTATGTCTTGCAAGTGTGCCAACATGATCTGAATTGTTTAGTTTTGCATGTTTATGGAATTTTGGATTTCACATAGTTGTAAAATTTCAGAATTTTGGGTTTGGATAAATTCCAGTGTAATAGACAAATTTCTCCACCAACAAAGTATAAACAATTTATCTTGAATGATCTCACTATATGGACTGGTGGGGTTTCATGTTTGGTTGCCAGTGCTTTGTGAGCTTCTTTGGGAGAGTGGTTATACTCCTGTTGATATTGAACAATACCCTTGGTAGATTTGTAAAATGAGCAAGTTAGGGATGTGTAGGAATGTGAGTCCCCACAGTTGATGCATTTAGGTTCTGTGATGGGGCAGGAATATGCTTCATGGGGATCTTCACATTTTTTGCATTTAAAAAATATTTTACAAAAGGGTTTTGTATATCCTAAGCATATTATGGTATAGTCTTGGATGTTCTTGATATATCTCAGTACGATAGGAAGTAAAAAAAAACCTGATACACTTTAGGATTTTATCGGTTTCCATGGTTATCTTGATGGTTGTGGTAGCCGAGTAAATTCTATTGACGATTCTTTTGAATCTTCGGATGATAATTGGGAAGAAGCTATCTTCATGTAATTGTTCCATTATGTCACATGCATTGAAGTTGGTTGGAACTCCTTTGACAATGAATTGCTTAAGTGTATGAGCCCTTTGTGAAATTGATGCTAATGAGAATGAATGTCTTTGATCTGTTTAAGTTGTATAATCTCTGGGAGAGTGGATTGTTTGGACTGTATGTATATCAGGCCTTGTCTAGTCATAGAAATAGCAAGGATTTTATGATGTAAGGAATATATTGCACTTGAGATGTTTATAAATGGATAATTCATCAAGATTGTTGGTCCGGTAAAACCAGATTTAGTTTGTATGTTGGATTAGTAATCTGGATGTTGTTTTTGGACAGGCATTGAAAAAGTGACTAATTGTCGTCATCCGAATTCCATATCCGGTATTGGTCTACGTTAGAATCTTGACGGTGAATTGAGGCCATGATTGGACAGAAACAAGACCACACGGGGGAAAGCTAGTTTACTGGATGTGGGATGTGGATCTGAAGCCGCGGGGATACTCTTGTAGGTCGAGAGGGCTCCAAGAAAGCTAGCTTTCTTGGTGCCACGAGTTGACTGGTCTCGTGCGATAGATCTCCACGTGACGTAATACTAACAATCGAAAATTTCGAATTCACCTCTGGCAAAAGAAAAACTAAGGTCGATATTGTATTGATACTGTTCGTCATGTGACCTTGATATGCTTCCTCTCTAGATGACGCTATCTTCCCATCCCCATGTCGTCGCACTAAATGTACTGTAGTACGTCGCCTTTTAAGGGTAACGGTTTACAAATTTAAGCGATTGTAAATTTATGCATCATTTAATTTAGTTTGTAAATTATTCATAAAAAATAGAAATTTGATCGATTTTAGTAACGATTTTTATATCTTGTTATGCAGATATATTGTATTTAAAACATAAACATACGACGATAACAGGAAACGATGTTGGCATCAGGAATTTCCATGATGAATTTTGGCCGTCTTATTAACCGTACTGCCAAACTGTGTTCAAAATCAAGAAGCTGGATAAAATGTAACAAGAAAGTCTGGACTTTTAACGTTACAGATTCTTACAGAACAAAATCCACAGCTCAAACATCCAACATTGGACTTATCAACAGGTTAGAGGATATTTTAAAATTATTTAAATAATAGATCCGTACATAAAATAAATGCTAATATTCAACGTAATTCATTTAATACGATATTTTAAGATTAACTGAATAGAAAATTATATAATTGCTATCAAGATAATCAACGTTATTGTTGGTTATCCGAAATAAAATCATTGTAACTAATACAGATTGAATACTTTTGAATGATCATAAAGAAAAAATTTAAGATTGATAATTCTAGATTTATAAAACATGCAAATAATTTAAATAGTCTAAATCAGCGGTTCTAACCCTTTTTTGACTTGAGTACCCCTTGGCAGTCTATTTTCCTAAGTTTTATTTCTCATTTCTGATTTTTGCTAAGTTTAATTTCGCGTGTTTGTCAAACAGTAGCATCTTGGACAATTTTATAGGTCTGTATACTTACATATATTTTTATTTCAAACTAAGCATTGAGTGCTGTGACTTTGTCAAAGTCCTCAACGCAGAATTCGAATATTATTATAGTGCATCCGCCATTAATAATTTTTTTTCGTGTACCCCTAAATTACCAAGCGCGTACCTCTGGTTGGGAATCGCTGGTCTAAACGAATTATAGAAATCTATCACATAAAAATGTAGAATAAAGTAATATATTATTGTGCTGTTAAGAGTATAATTTTCAAATAATGGTTTCGAATTTAAATTATTTGGTTACTAATTGTGTTCATTAATATTATTATATTTATATTCGTTCATTATTATGAACGAGCAAATTTTTTTGTGACATCGTTACTATGCCGGGCTGCAATTTTTAATCATATTTTTAATGTATTTAATTTAAAATATGTGCTCTCCTCCTCAAATTAGTATTGGCTTGCCCCTGTACAGTACATCATACTTTTCCTTTTACAATAGACTCGTGCCCGTCATCTATCTAACACTTTTTAGGGAAAATTTTTGAATTGAAATAACATGACTTCCAGTTTGCATCGGAAGTTTGTATATAGTTTATCGGAGTCTGCTACCCCAAAGGTTTCCATACCTGGTCTCGTCTTTCGTCTATATGACTCCGTTCTCAAAATAAAGGAAGGACGGACAGTAGGAATTCATATGTCTACAATGTTTTCAAATTGCAGTCCAATGATCTAGGTGAAATTTTTATTATTACTGCTCTATTGCTATATGTGTATATATATATATTACAGTCTTATTAAATTCATCATCAGTTATCCAACATATCCTCCATTGTGATCGCCTATGCACTTCCGTTTCATATCACACATCCTGTTTGATGCCCTGAAGTAGGCGCCAAATATTTCTATCAACTAAAACTCACGTTCTTGCCGCGATACGTTTAGGATTAGAGCAGAATAAATCTACGTACGGTACGTTGACCCTGATCCAGACCTTCAGTTTCCTCTGGTTTTTTGTATTCCGGATATTTTTATCGAGTAAATAATGATGTGAAAGATTAGTCTTCATTTGTACCGGATACAGATTAGTTTCGTTTGTACTGTGATATTTTTTGGGATTAGAGCCAAATTAACGTACAGTACATTAAGTTTGATCTTCTGTATATTCACGAGTTTCCTGCGAATTGTTTGATCCCAGATATTCTGCTGATTAAAAAAATGGCGTGGACCGATTGATCTTTGCTTGTACCGGATTGTTCCGTGAAAATTTTTGTTTGTATCATAATATTTTGAGAGTTAAATGTAATCAACATTAATTTGATTCTATTAGATGCCAATGTGGGTGTCAGGTAAGGCCATCCAGGGGGGGCTTGTTAACAAAGTAGTCCCGAAAATTCTGACGTCATCACATGACCTCAGAATATAAACTTCAATAAATATAGTTCTAATAAAGTTAGAACGTAGAAACTTTTTTATTCCAAAGCTAAAATACTCCTGTAAGTAATGACATAGTCAATATATAAATATGTATTCGATAATTTTTTTCTTTTCCGGCCGTTATATACAACAGAGGAAAAGTGTAGTGATCGGTCAAAAAATGATCCTACCACAAATTTTTGCATTTTTGGACTCGGGACACCTCGAAATGTCGAGATATGCAAAAGATTCAGGTTTTTCTTTTTGTATGTACGAATGTTAGACTATATGGGAGGCACAATCTTGTATCGGAGTCGGATGGTTTAACACAGGAGTTATTAAATTTGAAAATGGTTGAACTAAATCGGCTGGTACATATTCTAACATCCGCGCGTACAGAAAAAACTCCGAATTTCAAAGCTTCCCGAATCCAAAAGAGTAAAAATCTGAGATTCATTTTTTTGACTGATCGTCATTCTTTTTCTTTGTTATAGGCCTATACTGTATAACAGCCGGGAAAGTAATAATGACGACGATTCTGATTATTTTTAAAATACAAAATAAAACGATTTTAAAAAATTAATTAAACATTAAAATTTGACAGATTTACTGAATATATAAATTCACATTTATTGACTTGTTTGATTATGTCAATGGTATTTGGTAAGCATATGAATAATGTTGTACATAATAAACGAGTATACTGGGTAATATATAAGTATACAGATAATACAGATATATTAAACTAAGCCAAGAACAAGAAATATAACATTTAGACTGGTAAAGAAAAAGGTTGCTTACTTTGCCATGTTGATTAATTTATTATTTTTCATCTCTGTTATAAACTGAATTACTCCTTACAAAAAAAAATCACTTCTATTAAGTCAGCATTCACCGAAGCTCTTAAATCATATTTAATAATTTTAAGAGCGGAAAATGAACGCTCTACTGAAACTTGGTTGGTGGAAATGCTATGAAAATCAATGTTATATTCTGGATAATCTCATTTTGGTGTCACCCCGTAGAGACTAAATTGTACTTAGATATTAGATACATTTTTCATTTTTTACATTATCATGTATTATCAACATTCTACGCTGTGCTGAAAACATTTGTAATGAAGCGTTAACTCTAAACGCACAGTTAGTTGTTGACGACCTTTTTCTTTTAGCGTCAGGATTTTTCGTCGAAATATTCGGACTTAAGTAGCTAATATTGAAAGATTAATCGCGGGCCGCATAAATTCATTAGACTTGCCGTATGTTGGCCATGCGTGGTCTAGATAGTGTAGTATTGCCGTTTTAACATCCAAACTTTAAGACTGGTCCACTCTTCAAGTATTTTTTCCAGTGCATAGTAAATATCATCATCAATTTTTGTAAGATTTCTTTTTCAATCTGTACTCATATTAGAAATCAAGCTTAATTTTGCGGGTAAAGACGAATTTTATATATATATATATATAAAACTAGTAGCAGATGAGCCAGATGTTGCTCGGGCACAAAGTAACGATAACGAAGATTATTATTATTAGATTATAGCCAATTTTTACCCGTTTTCACTGGGTTCAATAATTAGGTCCCCCCTCTTTCGAGACTTAATTAGAGAAATTTTACATGGGTCTAAAAATATGTTCAATTTTTCGCAAAAACGCAGAAAACCGCATCTAGAATAATACGGTAGAACGGAGTTCTTCAGGGTAATCCTTAACAGTCTCCCTCTCTCCCGCGAGAGGAATTTCGAAGAATCCCTTCTTAGGATACGTCATAAGAATGTACGTACACTAACTATGTACCAGATTTCAACTTTCAACTCCTAACCATTTGAACTCTGAGCTAATTATTATTATTATTAATCCATCTCGATTATAAGATTGTGAATGCTAATAACGAGGAAAATATTCATTAAGTCCGATCACACTGGAGATATGACATATGATCCCTTTTATATCTCTACTCTGTCGACCCAGTGGCGTAGCGTGAGTGTCAGCCTCCCGGGACAAAGGAAAATTTCTCCGCCTCCTTATTTAGGTATCTCAATTTAAAAAACTAAAATTCAGTTTCGTCACAGAATAAGTAATGAAAAATTTCGTGCTAGTGTTGCCACCTTTTTAAAATCGCTGACCCGGACGGCAGGTGAGGTTTGTTCGAACAGAAGTTCCTGACGCATGCGTATATTATTTTGCAATGCGAAGAATAATGTGCAGTGCATGCCGGTTCAGTTAGCGATTACGGAGAATTGGGTAGGAGTAACGTAAGTAATCTAGATGACTTAGCTGTATTGGACATTGGAGGTGTATATGAATACGAGTGATTTGTACAAGAAAAAAAAAGGTCAACAGGTTGTGCACGAAATCCCGGACTGTCCGGATGATGACACTTTTCGTGCTCATTTCAGTCGGTCCGAATCGTAGGTGCGACGAAAATATGTGATGAAATGGTCCCAGTTTTTACAAAATATTATTATTATTTATTGTGAAATTTTGCCGCCCCCTAAAATGTAATTTTGCCGCGCCCTGAAAAGTGCCGCCCCCGCTACGCTACGCCACTGTGTCGACTTTTAAGAACCAAAATTTAATAGCATTAATACCCTTTATACGCATGCTACAGCCAAATTGTGTTTCTTAAACTTTATTCTGTTCTATAATATTAAACACAATCTCATAATGAGTAAAGAAATTCAACAAATTAGATGCCAACATACGAGCGTGGGAGCGCGAATTTTTCCCTTTATTTCACTTTTTTTTTTTTTTTGGGTTCGCGAGATCTCCAAAGGTATAGATTTGCAAAACACTTGTAGGGTCAAAGGTCACACGATTCAAATACTTTTTCATTTTTTTTTTATATATATAACAAGTTGGGAAAGTAAAAAGGAGTCGAAGTCGAGGGGGGGGATTTTTCATGACTGCGACTCCACAGCCCTGTTAAATAAACTTGAAAATGTCATTTTTCTTAAAACGTATCTGCAATTAACAGTAATTTTAATGTGGCTAACTCTTTATTTTCGGTTTATCGCAATAATTTTTGTCTACATTCCTGAAAAGTGAAATCACAACACCACGAAGGAATGCGGTAGCCATATGAAATTGGAGGACAGGTAGAGGTGACAGAGATATGGGTACCGAGATATGAAAATGATTAAGTTTGCCTACGCATCAGGTCATGTGGTACCCAGTTTCGGGCTATAAAGATCAGCAGCCGGCTCGGGACGTAAATGCTATCAGCGACAGTTCGTGGCAACCGAATTTTCGAAGAAGCGTAGAAAATGCTTCGGAGACGACAGCGAGCTGAATACCAGCAGTTAATGACTGGGGAACGAGACCGTATCTAGGAGGTTATACTTTAAATGAATGGACATGACGTCACAAGACTTAAGCAGGAAAGAGGGAGACATTTTGTGGTGATACCCTTTTCGAATTCACTTCGGAAGACGTACGCGAGTTTTCGATTTAGCTTTACATATTATTAATATGACGACTAAAAACTGTCATCTGCTGCTTTTGGAAGTGCAGTAATAAGCTGAAAAAAGATAGAATATTTAATTGGCAAGTTTTATTTTCCCGGATGTTGTGTGTACATAACGAGGGAAAGTATTGGAATCGTGTCAAATTTCACACTGCGACTTTTTTTGCAAATTTCCACATTTTGTGACTCCTAAAAGAAAAAAAAAACCCGGGAAAAATTCCGTGCATGTGTTGGTCTATTTCGTTTAATATCTCGAGATCGGGTTAAGATTAAGAAACGAATTTGGCACTATTGCTTTGTGTGTGTGTAAGGGGCATTGATGCTGTTAAATTTTGCCGGTTAAAGGTCGAGGGAGTAGAAAGATAGATGTTATCATGTGTCAAATCTCGTAAGCGGTGGGACCTAATGCAGATTTTTCGTTGTTAGCATTTACAGTTTTTTTTTTTTTTTTAATAAAACTCACCACTATCGTCAAAATTAAACTTTTTTTGCTATTTTACAATAATATAAAGTTTTTTTTAAAACAAAATCTCATAACAGCCAGGAAAGTTACAAAACTCGTTGCTAGATATTTTCTATGCATTTCGTGAAAAATAATGGAATAATAAAACTGTTTACATGTATTATTTCTTTAACTTTTGCTTCATCTCTCTGCATTGCATTATTGTTGAAAAGGATGATAGGATGGGGGTTTTCCAGACTCTGCCCACCACCTTTCTAGCTTCATGTGTTACTGCAGGAAGGATTGGACATGTTTACTTCTTCTACTATACACTGGACATTACAATTTGGTGAGGCATCATGTTTGATCAGCAGACAGCCCTGGTGCACATTTCCAGTACTTGGGCCATGTGACATACTGGTCTGCTGTCAGTGGTTTGGCCGCTGATGCAGACCACACCCAATATGGTGTTCCAGCAAAAAAATGCCAAATTGCACATCTCATGCCAAAGCCTGAATGGAATTCCTATTCTTCCCTGTGGGCAGCCTTGCTAGATCTCTCTTCCATTGAACACCTATGGGATCTCGTCCGATGTGAGGTGCACGTGGGGCTCACCATCACATACCTTAGACAACGCATGCACTGCAGTAAATGCAACTTGGCAAGGGTTATGTGAGGAAACTATTAATTGCCACATTGATATATGCCTCACCATATAGCTGACCATGGGGACATACTCATTACTGAGAAAACACATTACATATCTCTGTTCTTTTAATCATTTACATATCTCTGGCATGTGCATATGGCTAAATGCTTTCCTTTGTGGTGTCACTATTTCACATTTGAGGGGTGCATTAGTGTATGAATCTTCAATATACAATATTACACATAATATATAACATATAGTGCAACATTATTTAATAAATAGGCATAGGGCTAAAATAATTATGGGATCATTTATGGACATAGATTTCTTTTAGTTTTGGAAATATGAATGGTCAAATATTAAAATATATTAAAAGCATGAAAGGTGTTATGCAAGATAATCAAAAGAGATCTAATATAAATAAGTAATAATTATATCATTAATTATACATCAGATATTAAAAATTTTATTTCAGTATCCTATTTTGTACTAATATTTAAAAACAAATATCCAAAATATTTGTTTTGCATATACAATGTAGTATTTTTAAACAAGTCAATTAAAAGATTGCACTGAATATATCAATAGAACAGTAATAAATATATCACATTCAAACTAATTTATATGATAATTTATGTATGGAAATCTTTATTATTATAAGAGTAGAATATAATTCTATTGTCATAAGACAAATAGAAATTATATATTTCTATTTGTCTTATCAGTCATATATGTTTTATCAGTAATCCATTAACATTTTATTAATGTTATATTTTCTTATATAGAGAAGGATATTTTAAAGAAAAAGACTTAAACTTATTAGATCAAAGAGAAGTGGAAGAATTTGATGCAGCATTTACCTTTATTGTAGAAGATCTTATTAATGAAGAGGACATCCAAGATGAAAGAATAAAAGATGTTTTTATTAGATTCAAAGAAGTAAAGTTGATAAGTTGTTAACAATAAGATTGGCCAAACTGCAGGATGTGAAAGGACATCAAAAAATAAGTATAATTAGGAATAATAAGCTTAATATCCTGAAATATTTAGTTTTTGAGATAACAGGGGCTTAAACTTAAGAGTAATAGCTAGACTTCCTAAATATTATCACAGTATTGGAACAGAATGTCACTATGTACAGTATATGACATTCTGTTCCAAATTTGAGATATTTATTAGCCTGATAACAATGATTTTGTATCATTGAAAGTACTTGTTATAAAAAAAGAGTTTAATTCCATCTGCCAGTGTATTTACTTTATTTATTATTATATTACAATATTTATTGTAGAGTTTATTATTAATATTGTCTGTTTGAATAAAATATAAGATAATAATAAACAACGCTTTTTTGCCCGCGACTGTAAATTAGACAGAATTAGATAACCCAACAATTAGAGTATAACGTTTTGCAGGGCTTATCACACCAAGGCCGACTGGAAGAAGGACCAGAACTTTATAAAAAAGGTTTGGTCTTTAATAATCACATATCAAATTTAGGTAAGTATGCATTTCGGGTACAAGGACCCCTCATCAGCTTACAAACACATGGCAACAACGTAACAAATACAATACCAATAACCTGTCGGTACAACGGGGTAATCAACATATGCAGTGCACTGCATTTACAAATTATCAAAGTAACTTATACACTAAAACTAAATTATCAAGTATAAATCAGCATCCAATGACAATGTGGTATCACATATTATCTCCACCCGTAAATGTCTTAGTTTCTCCTACATTTTCCAAATTCTGGTAGACGGTTACACTATTAATAATAAATATTGTTAAGTATATTAAAACCTCAACAAAAGGAGGGGAGAGGAATCCAACAATGAACTTACTCTTATTAAACCAATTGGTCTCCAAATTTTAACACAAAACAAAATACAACTAATCTATAAGCCTTTGTGAAGTCAACTGCACTGTCCATCTGCATTTTACAAGGTGATGTGCCTAAACTCCCCACATCTGTTCAGCATCTGTTTCAAGGTTAAGTGAAAACAATGTCAATCCACCCCTCATGTAGCTTCAGTCCCATGTTGTTATTAATTCTGATGTCTTCCTGTATCTTCAGAATTTCTAGGTGTTCCTGTAGTCTTCTTTTAAGTTGATTGTTTTCTGTCATAATACACTTGATGCTATCTTTTAAAATTTCACAACCTTCAGTGTTGCAATGTTGTGCCACTGATGATGATATTAAATTATTTTTGATGGCATATATATGTTCTTTAATTCTTGTCTTTAATTTTCTACCAGTTTCCCCTACATATCTTTTTTTATGTGAACAACTGCAATCTAATGAGTAAACTACATTATCTTTTTCTAAAACATTATGTTCAATGTTACCATGTTTACTGTTTAGCAAATTTGCTATGGTGCTTTTGTGGTTTGGTACTAAAATAATATCTAATCTTTTTAATTCATTTTTTAATTTTTCAAAAACACCAAAAACATATTCTATTTTTAGGTACACAGTCTTAACATCTATTGGTTGTCTATTTAACGATATATTTTTCCTTTTGCCTTTACTTGCTTCCAACCACTTAATCAATAATGTTCTAGGGTAATTATTTAGATTAAACATTCTTATTATATTTTGTATTTCCATTTCTTGATCAGTGTGCAAGGTCGTTCTTTCTTTAATTTTGTTGATATACATTTGAAAAGTGTTCTTTTTTATATATAAAGGTATATTAGATTTGAAGTCAATAACTTTATCGGTAGCACAGTCTTTAACATATTTTTTAAATAATAATTTGCCATTTAATCTAACAACAGTAAGATCTAAGTAATTCAGTCTATTATCTACTTCTTTTTCACATTGAAATTGGACATTTTTATTTATTAAATTAATCCCACAAACAAAAGAGTCAATATCTAGTATGCTTTTATCATAGATGATGAAACAGTCATCTACATATCTTTGGTAACTTATTATGCCCTGGGTTTTGTTGATTTCTTTATCGATTGTGATCATACACAACTCAGCCAATCTAGGTCCTATGCAGGATCCCATTGGAATACCTTCCGATTGGCGGTAATATTTACCTTGAAATTCAAAAAAGTTATTATTTAATACTAATTTAACTAATTGGTTAATCCAATCTGGGCTCTTCACATAGGACAGTGAAGTTAAAATTAATTCTAAGTTTATTGAGGGATACATATTGTTAACATCTAGTGATGCCATTCTGTAGTTTTCTTTCATAACAATAGCTTTCAAGTTGTGTAAGAATTGGTCAGTGTTTGTGATGCTATACTCAGAGACGGGTAATTTATTTAACTCTTTTTTTATCGCTATTTCAAGGTTGTATAGTAAATATTTTCGAATATCTATTAAGGGACGATAAGTAATAGGATTTTTGTGTGTTTTTACTCTAAAGCTTATTTTCGGGATTCTATTGCCAAAACATTTAATATATTTAGTAGTGTTATTATCTATGTAATTAAGTTTTGAAAAATTGTTTATAAGCTTTATGACTTGTTTTTTTAGACTATTCACCGGGTTATCAGCAAGTAATGTATAATTTCCATCCTGTAAGATATCTAATATTATATTATTATAATTATGTTTGGTTAATACAATAGTTTGTTTTGCTTTATCGGCCTTTGTTAGAATTAGATTATTATTTTCTAAAAATTCTTTAGCCTTATTTATTCTATTTTTAAATTTTATAATTTTATTTTTCTCTTTTTTGTTTATATAAGATGTTGAGAAACTTTTTAAGTTTAGAACTAAGATCCATCTCCAAATTTTATAAATAGTCAAATCTTGCTTTATTAGAGAGCCAAAAATAAAATAAATGAATACAGTTAAAACCTAACAAGCCTTGAAAATTAAAATAAATTTAAACTTAAAAATTTAGTATTCTGAGTTTTATGTTTGTATATTTTCTGATGAGTAGATGCGTCTGATGATGAGTCATGAAAAGTACTCAGGAGTTCTTAAGTTTTATTTGTGTTCATTTATTTTATATTGACTCTTCAAGAAAGTGATTTCAAAAGATTTGGTTAATTTAAATTCATATATATTTCAATAAATAGTATATTTTATATATTAAATTTTAATTATTATATTGTGAAATATGTTTAATTTATTATTAAATTTAATCAACAAATTTTTACTGGTGAAAATTATGAAGGTGAAATAATCGTTATATATATGAAGAAGAAATTGAATAATACAAATGTCTTGATTGCTGGACACTTCTATTATCAGTTGTTGGATACTTTTGTTGGGATCTATTGGTCCTTGAGGGAAAAACAAACCCTGTGAAATATGTTCAGGCATGGGATGCAAAACACTTTTAACTGATCCATACCAGTCAAAACTAATTTTAAACAAGTAAAAACTTGTGAATAAGTGAAAACAAAATAATTCTTGCAGTCAATTCTGGTTTTACCAAAAATCTGCTTTACTTTTCACCATTAGAGAAAAATGTCCTTATGTATGCTAAGAAATTATTAGTCCTCAATTGGGCAATCCTTGTTGGACAATTGTGAGAAAAACACTTGGATCCATTGCTTGTAAACTTTAATCTTCTGTCTTTTCATCCAAAACAGCTCCAGAATTTGCAAATATCTGCTTTACTTGTCACAGATAAACTCAGATCTGAGAACGTATGACAGTTTTCTCTCTTTTTTCCCAATACCGTCTCTTTTGTTCTCATGTCATCACTCTTCCTTTTCCCCAATTTAATAACACATTTTTCAAATTTTTCCACATTCCTCAACTGCCTCTACAGCCTGTCTAACTAATTCTCCATGGAAGTGAGAGTCCAATCAAAGAAAGGGAATGGTAAGAGAGAAGAAGCACTTAGTAGAGAACAAGCCATTTTGGTATAATAGAAAGGAAAGGATAGCAAAATATGAAAAAAAAAAAAAAAAAAGGAACCTTTCAAACTAACAATACATAAGCTAAACATGGTAAACAGCCACAATGTGCTTGTTGATATCCCCCTGGTGCACTTCTAAACATTTTGCAACCAGTTAGAACCTCTTCAAAACCCTGGTTGGAATTCCTTTTCAAAAAAGAGGGGTTCCAATGGGTAACCTCTGTTAGTTGTCATGACCATTCTGACCACTGTGATTGCCAGAATGACTGTCAGATATTGTTTTTCTTAGCCTGATGTTTTAATTGAAAGTTTATGTAGATTAAAAACACATCAAAATCAATTAGTTTTTCAGTGGTGTTATGTATGTTTTGTAAAGAAATGTGCTAACCCCACATCTCTGCTCATGTTGAAAAAAATCACACACAAAACCTTTACAAATGTAGATAGATTCCTGTAGCAAAAACTATACAAAAAATTTCAAGTAAATATTTCATATTGTTTCTGATATATTAAAAACAGAACACTTTTGCAGCACTGCAACTTCCCTTTATCTCAAAAATTAAGCATTTTCTGATATTAGCTTTTTTTCTTAACTATACTTTTTTTTGATGTGCTATCATTTACCAAAGTTTTGTCAGTCCTGTAGTTAATACACTGTATAACAGGTAATATAGTTAAAGTAACAAAATAGTTAAATTGGGGAAGTGATTATTTATTTACATAAAAGTGAAGCATTCTAAAATTTTAACCTACTTTGAGTCTTGAATATTCCTATTTTAAAAATGCTTCTAACTTTGTTACCACATTTCTTTTAACCACTTGGCCATTCAGCTATCATTGAAAAGCTGTTTAAAAGAGAATTACATGCTGTAATTTTTTAAATACCAATTACTTTATTACATTTTTTTCTGTTTAATATATTTTAAATTTAAATGTATTCAAAGATGTTTCTCAAATTTTTTTAGATTTTGGAATATAATATACCCCACGGGAAAAAGAAGCATGCATTGGCTTTGGTTTCTACATACAAATTTTTAGTAAAGTCCAAAGATTTAATTGAAGAGAATATAAAGCTTGCATATATTTTAGGATGGTGTGTGGAAATGGTAAATTAATATATGTATAAATAAGTAAATACAATTTTGAATAAGATGTTTTTCACATTAATGTATTATAATAGTTAAGATATTTATTATTCATTTTGCATATTTTTTATATTAAAGAATTTGAGAAATTACAATTACTTTTTCAAAGTTTTTGAACAGAATTAAATAATTAATTCTTTTGAAGACAAAGTCCTTT
This sequence comes from Centruroides sculpturatus, assembly GCF_000671375.1. NCBI lineage: Eukaryota > Metazoa > Arthropoda > Arachnida > Scorpiones > Buthidae > Centruroides > Centruroides sculpturatus. Next base: position 1,034,595 of record NW_019384296.1, on the reverse strand, counting down.
CCACAAAATAGGAACCACCATTTATTAACTTTGTGTTCCAGACATTACACTTTTGGCGACTGACCCAGAATTAAATAATTTAATTATATTCAGTGAATTTTTATTGTAATGAAACATTCTAAGAATATGATTATGTGAATAACAGCGATAAATATAATAATTAGAAATATTTCTAATTGAATATTAATATAGTAGATGTTAGAAAGTTGTGTATGTGACCTTTGTCTTTGTGATCGTCGCGCCCTTCCCTCTGCTATGTGTGGGGTCTGTTGAGTTATGTTCATCAAGGGAGTTGTACTCTGGTCCAGGTTAGTTTTAGTTTTGGAATGTGTGCTGTGGTCTAACAGACATCGCTTTCTAGTTCTCTCCATTTTCTTTGTGTTAAATTCGACATTACCCTTCATTTTATCCAAACCCTGACAGTAGAGTTTGCTTATTGTAATAATTTTAGGTCTACCATTTCCTGATCATATTAAAGAAGATAAGTAAATAACACTGTAAATAGTGGAAATTTTATGGCTTTATTAACATCAACAATAAAAGAACATGCTAAAAAATTAAAAAATGTATAATATGATGATCTAATGTAAATCTAACTTAGTTGTATGTATTGTGATATTTATAGTTTTATCAAAATAATTATAGTTTTTGTACCTCAAAAATTTTTCTCTGTCCCTTCCATTTTGAGTTATTGAGAGAGAGTAATATTTCAGTTCAAAACAAATGCAAAAAAAGTTAATTTGAGAGAGTTTATTAAAATTTAAATTTATGAAAGTTAAAAAAAAAATTATTTTCAGACTTAATCCATTTTTATTTTTTTCTAGTCAGGTGTGCAGTGATTTCTAGTAATTTGTGTTAGGATAGAAAATATTTCAAAAATGTTTTTTTGAAATTTTTAAGTGTAATTAGTGTTGTTAATTTATTAAAAAAGCTTATTTTTGCTCATATCTTGATATTTTCTCTTATTGCTTCTTGTTATTTTGAAATTTATCGATATTTTATGTGTGTGATAAAATTGATTTTTTGCTTCTACCAAATAAATTTTTAGTTTTAATATTTCTATAACAAAAAAATAATAATCAAATCTTTTCAGATTCATGCATATTTCTTAATATTAGATGATATTACGGATCAGGCTTTTACTAGACGAGGAAGACCATGCTGGTTTAGAAATGTAAGTTTTATCAATTAACACTCATAAACCTTAAAAGTCCATAGTAGATATTTAATAGAAAACAAATGCTTTCAACTGTACTTTCGGTCTTCTTCAAGTTTAAGAAACCAGTGGGATTTGAACACATGAATGCATAGAACATAATTACAAAATTATTTTCAAAAAATGGAACAGCACAAATAGAATTAAAACCAATGGAACACTCTATGTGTATGTATACAAATATATGCATGTGCATTACCATGGCGCTGGAATGATATAAATACATATGAATTAAACCGATTGAGGGTGGGGGCTTGGTTTTTAACTGCTGGTGTGGGCGTTGCCCGTTCCTTCATAGCTGTACTTCCATGTGTGCGACACATTGATTAGAGTTAATGCAATTGGCATGTAACTCAACTTTGTAAATTTCAAGTGCCTCCATATTTCAAAGGTGCTCAACACGGTGAGACATCCTGATTAGTTTGGTCCCTTGTAGGTCCGCTCTTATGCCGGGGTCAGTGGCATATGTTAATAATAGGCACACCACCACCCTATCATCAATATCGTATTTGTGTTCCTGCAATCTTTTATTCAGAGAGCATTTTGTGGACCCTATATAAACTAACTCCCTTTGAAACCTGTTGTCCCAGAGAGGAACCATGTATACACTCGGTACTAGCTTTTTATTGATCTTATCCTTGCCGCTGTGGAGTAGCCCATATATAGTGCTGGGCCTCTTGTATGCAATCTTAGTGTTTGTATGGGAGGCAATCTCTCTGTAAATGGAGTTGAGGTGGTGGTTGTACTCAACCACAGCACGCAAATGTGTGCTATTTATCTACGTGTGCGGTTGTGTGTTCTGTGTGTCTTTAAGTGTGTTCGAGAAGTGTCAGGTGCGGCTATTTGTGTGGAGTAAGTACAAGAAAGGTTGTATATCATGTTTGTACTATATCCATGCTGTACAGCTATGTCCTGAATGCATTTCAACTCTGCCTCAGTGTCTTTAGATCTGGTGTTGTGTGTGAAAGCCCTTTTTGTTAGGGCACATTCCAGTACTGTATACATGTAAGAAAGTTGTTTTTTACTTAAGTAAGTTTTATCTTTTGATTTTTTAGTTTGTTAAAATCTTGCAATAAAATATTTATATAAAATTATTTCATCATGAAATATTTATTAAGCAATGCTTTTTTCTATATCTGTCTATAGTAAATAATAAAACTTCAAACTATATCTAACACAAGAGAATACAAAAATAAAATCAAAAGTACACTTTTGATTTTATTTTTGTATTCTCTTGTCTTATAGTTTGAAGTGTTGTTATTTAGAAATTATACAATGAAACTTGTGTTTTTCTTTTTTGGCTTTGTTTTTTGAATCAATTAATGGTGACTGTAGTAACAGTATTTAGCTTTTAAATTATATTTTTGTATATAATCTGAAGATGGGCGCTAGCTCAGAAGTATTTATATGAGAATTTTTGATTATATAAATTTTATTAAAGTATATATTATGTTAATTATAGAACCAAATCTAACATTTATAAAATTTGCTGGCAATGTAAGTGCTGATTTACTGGTCAAACAGAATGTTCATATCCTTTTGTAGGGCCCAAACCAATTCTTGGTATTTTTTTAACACTTTCCTTAGAGCAGTTAAACCTCCATTGCTTAGAATGATTGAACTACAGTCAATCATTCTAAGCAATGGATTAACTCCTGTTTTAAAGTAGACTAAGATGTTTTTATCTAGCCTGCTCTCTGGACAAACTTAATATTTTCTGTCTTTTGACAAGAATATTTTGACTTTTGTAAACACTTTTGCTGACTGAAACTTGTCTCCTCACAATATTGGCAAGAGGCTAAGGAGACTCCCCTGCATCTTATTTCACTGCTTCAAAAACCTAGCTCATCCTATATGCACGAGTGAAGGATTCTTTTTGTTTTTGCAATAATTTTTGTAAACTGTGTATTTGCATTTTTTACTGGATTCCCAACTTCTGGTGTTTAAAAACAAAAGTATTTTATCCGGGTTGTTTAAATCATTCTTGTATATTGTCATGAGTAGAGATGACAGTTTAGGATGTTGTAAATTTGCACCTTTAAGATGCAAATTTTGCAACCTTTAAGATGCCTCCCCTGCATCTTTTCTATGAAAACAGAGTATAGATTAATACTGGCTCATTAGATGTATTTATTTATTATTAACTGTATTAGCAAAAAAAGATGGGATTGATAAGATGTTGCAGAATCCTAAAGAGGCTGTCTATAAATGACATCCATACTGGAAGGGAGTGAGGGGTTACCACAACTTGGACAAAGTCAGAAAAGAGGGAGAGAAAGGGTTGAGCTTCAGTGGACATCTGTTTATTTCATTAAATTTTATACAGTTTATGCATTTTAATATATTTAATTTATTACTTATCTCAAAAAATCACGTATGTTTCATTTCTGCTTATGGTATCTATCATGCATAAAGTAATATAGGTTTTAAGAGGAGTTGAGTTTTGTTGGATGTCCAAAGAGGGGAAAGGGTTACAGAAACTTGGACAAACAGGGAGAGGAGGGATTAAAAATTTCAAGAAAAATACAAACATAAGTTACAGATAACCACAAAGGGATTAACAATTAAAAAAAGAATGTTTTTTATTTTATAACATCATATATTTTAACAGAAACAATATAACATGATACTCACTTTTAACATGTGTTCATAAAATCTTGTATAATTACAACTCTTAAAGAATGTGTATGTTCTACAATATAATGTCACAGCAATTATGATCTTTTTATAGATTAATCATACGTAGTATATTAATATTAACACATTTTCAAGAATTTTTTTTTTTTAAATAATTTGTAGTTTTGAATTGAAGAGGGACTTAAAATACATATAAGTCCGAAATGCATATGTCAAAACAATAAAAGAAGTATGTAACCTGAAAGCTGTATTGATAGTCTACTGAACTGAATTGATCGGATTAAAGAGACACATTCACAACACAATTAAAAAAAGTTTGACTAATAATAATAAACAATGCTTTTAGCTCACAACTATAAATTAGATAGAGTATTTATTAGGTTATCCAACTCTATCTAAAAAATTAGAGCAGGTGTCCCCAAAGGGATTAAAAGTCAAAGTGTTTGTTTGTTAATTAATTTACAGCAATACAACACTTAGGTGATATGCCTAGGGGATGCCTTCCAGAGGGATATTTTTTTTAAGGGTAACTGGTCTCTCTATTCAAGTGTTACAGATGTGGACAAAACCTGGAAAACTCTACGTGGACAACCTATCCTGGCGAGATGCAAACCCACGACTGAACTCCCGGTGTTCGGGGAATGCAATCACTTGGCCACTGGTGGGCCCTGCTCTAAGTGTAGTTCTTTATCTTGTGAATTATGTTATTTTGAAGTTTATTTTTTCCCTGTGATTTTTATATAATTTTGTATAATTATTATTATTATTAATTAATAATATGAAATATGTTGTTATTCATGATAGTAAAAATATAGTCATATTTTTAAAACTTTAAAAATTATAATTAGTTTCACTTGAAATTTTTGTTTAAAACTATTTGGAAATAACTTTCATTCAGCATAACAAGTAAATTACATCCTATATAATTTATTTTTTTAATTAGGAAAACATTGGACTAATCGCTATAAATGATGCTATAATGATTGAAAGTGGAATTTTTTATCTGTTAAAAAAACATTTAAAAAACCTTCCTTGTTATGTAAATGTTGTAGAAGCATTTCATTGGGTTAGTAAAAAGTTTTTCTTACATATTTTTGACTTTGAAATATTTGACTTTAATTTTATATTTATATTCTTATAACAGAATATAAACATTTAAGTATTTTAAGTAATTATTTTATATAATTTAACTAAAAGTTTTAACTACTTTACATTTAAATAGGGAAAAAGATGTCTCTTTTTTCCCTCCCATTAAAATCAGTAATAATGAGACAACTGAAGACAAGGAAAAAATCCAGCAACGAGTTGCTTAATTTTCCTAGCAGAATTTAAAATTTTGGTGGTGCTATCTGTTATGATATCTCATTTAAAAAACTTTTTATATTTTTAATTATTATAAAAGGGTAAAAAGCTTAATTCTGAGGATAGCGGCGGGTTTTATAAAAAATTGTAATTGCTAATAATGAATAAAATTGTCATTAAGTTTGATTCTACTTGAGATAAGAGACACAATCCCCTTTTTATCTCCCCATTTTGTCAACTTTTAACCACCAGAATTTAATAGCATCAATTCCCGATACATAAATCTTCTTCCAAAATTTCAAATTTTTGACAAAAAGGCACATGAATTATTAAACTTCAAAGATCATGGCCCCCACACACACAGAAAAAATAAACCCCAATTATTTTGAATTTCTCAATGTTTCAATCACCGTACTTTACCTCTACCTCTGTTATTACTATTACATCCTGGCTCTGTTATATATATATTAGTGATGTAACAAATATTCGGTTACTATTCGGCCGAATACCAAATATTTAATCACTATTCGGCCGAATACCTAAAAACAGGAGTAAGAAATAACAAAACACATAACATTAAATTAATCATTTTGGTATTTAGATTTAATTGGGTTAGTGTTGTTTGTTTATATTTATTTATAACTTATAACATGCACAAAATAAAAAAAAAAATAATATTAGTCACATGTATTCACAATTTATAATTAAAAAGATCAGCACACGTACACACCTATTCTCCAACAAATAGGTATGTGTTGTATTGTGTATGTGTGTACATTGCACATCTGAGGGTCTGACCCTGCCTATCCTTCTTTTTAAGTGCTCATCTTTGCTTTTCCCTTTCCTCTATCGCTCTAGTCCATGTATGCCTACGCATACATCATAATACGCGCTCACAATACATTCGATTTGTCACTTTTCTCTCGTAGATTTCCCCTTTTTACAATTATGTGATTCATAGCCTAGTGATAACAGAGAAAAGAGACAGATAGGACATCGGTATAAGTCCCAGTTATGATTTCACAGATTTGAGATAGCTTGGTAGCCTGAATGGCCCCAGGCTTTCGTCTGTGTATGCTAAGTGACTTTCATTACAAGCATATAGCTTTCCGAAGTCTATGACAACAATTGTTTAGCATTGATGGCCACAAATTTTGTGCCAATAAGCTGCCTCTGCTTGTTCGATTATGTTATCAACTCAATTTCATATTTATTTTCATATTTTCACTTTGCAGTCCTTTTCTGTTCTTTTTCCGTTATTTACACATGTAGGTAATTTTATTGTTATCCACATCTGATATCATCACTTATCACATGCAATGACGCTCGTTTGTCCGCTACAACTGTCAAGAATTAATGTGATTGGCGAAGTGTAGTGACAGTGGGCAATTAGAGAGCAGGGTCCTTGCCATAATGCTGTTTGCACGCCAATTTTTGTACATGCGTTAATCAAGCTGAATAGTTTGGCCGAATATTCGGCTATTCAGCCACGCTCCTGGCTGAATATACTATTTGTTGCAACACTAATATATATCTTTCATAATTTTCTCATTTCAATTATTAATAATAATAAATCTACATAAGTTTATATTTGAGTGATGAATATGTATTCACTTTTATAAATGACAAAAATTGGCTAATTCCTAAAACTGTTTCTTAAAGCAAATGTTTTTCATTAGATAGTTTTACATATGTTTAAGTCAGTCATGAGCAATCCGAGATAGTAATTTGTGGCCACTGGGGTTTTGTCAATATATTTTATTTTCCTGTCTTCTGCTTTGTGCCATCGTGCAACCCTAATTAAAGTGATATTTGTGATGAAGAACATTCAAGCTAAACTATCAGTGAAAAGATGAGAATAAAGTATATATTATTAGTTTGCAGGATATGCTGGAGTGATTGTTAGTCATGAATATATGCTAATGATATGCAATGCTGGAGGGCAATAATTACTGTTCCTGCATCCAGGAACAGTATTTTTTGTTTAGATTTTTGAAGAAGCCACTCAGTTTTCAGCCTCCTCTGCAATGCTAAAGATTGTCTTGACATGCACTTCCAATTAGACATCTACACTATCCCTGTTACTGATCACAAGAACCATTCATTCAATATCTTTATTACGTATCAAATTTGTACATATCTGGTTCCTCATGGCACTACCGGGAATAAAATATATGAAGTTGGATGATAAAATGACAGTATGTTTTTTTTTTTTTTTTTAGTAAATATAGAGTAATGTAAGATTGAGTATGATTGAAATACAACATGCACAATGAAACAATTCAATTCATATTACAAATGGAAAGAGATGCGCTAAGATTGCGAGTGATAAAGAAAAAATAAAAAACAAAACATGGTTACAGTTAATTAATTAAAAGTACAGGATAATATCATAGAATGACTACACTAAGTCTATGGATATGAAACATAACATAAGTTACATTGGGATGATTACAATTATGCATACATATAATTAGGATTGAGATGACGTACAATAGTTAATATAATTAATACAATTAATTGCATGAGCATTGTTGCAAGGTGTACCAAGTACACAAAGTAATAAAATAATGTTAATGAATGTTAATAATCATGGAATAGGTTACATGCAAGTAATTGTGTACAATATAGAACAAAAGTTGCAATAACAAAATGGTTGACATGTAACATACAGCATAACATACAGGTGGAAAACAGGGTATAAAATGTTACAAGAGTAGAACAAGACAAAACATTACAAGTACTATTATGCTGACATATGTACAATATATACAATAAGACCGAGGCAGAGGTGCTGGAATAGGAGGGAGCCGCTTAGGAACTACTCACTGGTGGTGGTGGTTGGTGGTGGGAGCTACGAGCTCATAGGTTTGCATGAGGTTGAGGAAGGCTGCATACAGTTCCTTGTGCTTGAAGAGTTCTGACTGTTGACATGGCCAGGAGATATCGAGGCTCTGTGCCATAAGTTGGATAGCAAGTCTTTCCTTAGTTAGACAGATGCAATTGTAGAGGTAGTGGTCTGGGATGTCCACTGTCTTGCAGATGGCATAGAGGGGGGGGGACCGCTTCCCTGTGAACCTATGTAGATAACTGGAGAATTTCCCATGGCCGGTGATGAATTGCGTGAGAAGAGAGTTGTTAAAAATCCAGGTGTAGTTCTGGTACTCGTGGATGTTGGGGATATAGTTGTAGGTATGACTGCTGTGATTTTCATACCAAGAGTCCTGCCAGTGGTGGAGTGTGTCGTTGTATAGAAGTCTTTTAACTTTATTCAGGCTGATTTTTATTATAGATGGAGTCTAGCATGTCATTGTTGGCAGCTGTCTTTGCCAGCTGGTCAGCTCTCTGGTTACCAGTGGTACCATGATGACCGCAGACCCAGGTAATGCTGTAGCTATTGGAGGAGTTGAGAGTAAGTTTTTTGATTGCAGTTGAGATGGAGTGGAGCTGTTTGCTATTGATAAGGTTGATGGCAGTCTGTGAAGATTGCAATCTGCTTATGTGTTAAATGCTGTTCAGACCAGCCAACATTGATGCTAATGGCCACAAGCTCAGCCTGAAAAACACTGCATAATTTGCTTAGTCTGTAACCCTGCTGATGGATCTTATGGTTATTTTGCATAACAATGAATGTGCACCTGATGTTTCCATCCAGGCCAGAGCCATCCATATAGATTTCCACGTCGGAGAAATTGGGCGAACTGGTGTTAATTAATATGGTTGTTGAGGTAAGGAGGAGTGAAGTCGGTGACGGGATTCATTTGCTCAAAGTTGGCAGCGGGAATGTTGCAGATGACTGTACAGATGTCTTGGCCAGTCTTTAGCTTCCAAAGCTCGTACCTGGCATGAATAACGTCGGTGATGGGTGGCTTGTGGGTTATGGTATGAAGACTACTGTTCAGGGTTGTTCTGTAGGCCCCGATTAAGGCCTTGCACTGGGATGAAATTAGTTTCCTGGAGGGGTGAACCTTCTTGGCAGCCCAATTCCAATTGCCGCAACCATACGTGATGATTGGTGTGGTCATAAATGATACCAACTGCCTCGGAAGACCCCACTTCTTGTGGGCAACCTGGGAGAAAGCTGAAAGATGAGGTTGGTTCTATTGGTAATATATTTTATAGGATTGTCCCAACTAAGGTGGTGGTCCAACCAGACGCCAAGGTATTTGATTGCCCTTTCAACTTTGATGGAGTGATTATCCATGTGAATTGTCGGTGTGTGACGGTACAGATTTGGTTGCCTGGGTCTATTAAAAACAATGCAGGTAGTTTTGCCAGGGTTAAAATTGAGTTTGTGCCTGATGCTTCAGTGATGAACACAACTAAGCGTATCATTGCCTCTGCTCTCAAGTGTAGCACGGGAATTACCGCCAATCAGTATCAAGACATCGTCCGCATATGCTATGATGCCATCATGTCCAAAATCTTCTTGAAGAAAAGAGTTGAAGGCAAGATTCCATAGGAATGGTCCACAGACCGACCCCTGAGGGCAGCCTTGGGCAATATTTCTTTCCACATGATGTGAGCCATGTTGTAGTAGAGCCTTCCAGTCGTTGGGGTAGTCCTTGAAAAGTTGGTAAAGATGCAACTTTGAATATGTGTGATACAATGCACCCTTTAAACACTTGCCTCAAAGAGCATCAGAATTTCATTCTGAAAGGATTGGCCAACACTGCATTAGCTATCTTTGCCTCCAATCCCAACATATATGTGCATTTCAACCATGCACACCTCATACATCACTCCACCTGGAAATAACATTTTAGACATTTAGAGCAAGTTGAAATTTATAAGTCCACCCTCAAAAATACCACCATTAACTTCTGCAATGTAGATTCCTTCCTCCTGGTGTGGAAGTCATTCTACAAACCCCCCTCCCTCTCTCTTCCTTATGTCACCTCCCCTCTTCACACATGTACAGCAATCACCCATTGTTTCAACAACTGCAAGGTCATATAACCTGATGATGCCTGTTCAACATGGGCAAAAACATTAGCTACATATCTCTTGTTCTGTTGGTTATTTGGTTTTTGTGGCTTTTTTATGCATTTATATTATCTTTCAATCATGCATTGTATCCAGTTGACATTACTGATGAAAATATACACAAACAAATTTGAAATCTAGAATCATGCAGACCAAAATGCCTTTTTCCTATAAATTGTGATACCAAATTTTCTTTCTTGTTCTGTTTTTGTTTTAAATTAATAATGTGTTTAACAGAGAAAGAACAAGAAAATGGCTCTGTTATTCTCCCAACTAAGTGAGTTCTATTGACTTTTTGTGGATAGAAATAATAAAAATTATAAACATGGTTAGATACTTCAACTAGTTAGAAATAAATGAAAGTAAAATAAAATTTTATTTATTAGTATATTTATAAATGGGCCCTAGTAAAAACTATTTCAGTTATGTGTCTGAATATGTTAAAAATCATCTTGAGATTTGCAACAAGTGAAAAGGGGGCCCTCCAAAACACTTTGCGGGGAAATCCTGCAGTTTTCTGTTATGGTCCTGCATGTATTACTTTAATACCTAGTGAATTGGATGGTACCAATATATCTCATAACAAGTAGGCTCAAAAGCCTGCAGCTCCAGAAGTTTACTAAGTTCACCTGCAGCCTGTATCCAGGAAAGATTTCTCATCACTGATGTAAATCAAACCAGTCTGAATTTAAAGATGAAAAAATTTCATAAGTTTCAACATCATTAAATATTTTATAAAAATTCATTATTTTAATATGAAAAGTCAGTTTTATGTGTTAAAATTGTATTGATTGATTTGTGATTTAATGCAAATTATATCAAAGTAAAAAAATTGAATTTGTTGAATTTTATAAAATATAAAAATATAAATTACTATTTGAATAATTTTTTTTTTAAATTATTAATAATAATGAATTGAGTGAAACACATTAAACTTTGTTTTGATGACAAATTTGCTTAAATTTAATTGAATGAACAATAACATAATTATACATGTAACTAAAAAAATTCATATAAATTTACAAGTAATGACTATAGAGAAAAATAGTTTTAGAAAAATATATTTGTCATCAATTTAAAATTTCATTACTTTTTTTATATTTTTTATCAGATAATTAGATTTAGTTCTTTTGGACAAAGCATGGATATGATGTCAGAATATTCTCGTCAGTCATCCAAATTTGAATTTTTTACTGAAGACAAATATTCAGCTATAACTATGTACAAGACAGCTTATTCATGTGTTCTGCCTGTAAAATTAGCATTATATTTGGTAAGTAAAATCTGACTTTTATATAATATTTAACCATTAAAACTATCTTCCCTTGTAGGTCTGATAATAGCACAAGGATGTGCGGTAAGGTTCTCTATCATTTCTTCGCTAATAGTGTCTTTTAGCGCCTCGTCAAAAGTAGCAGGCTCTCGAGACATAGTTCGTTGCCTTATACGAATATCAATTCCATTTAAACATTGTACCTTTAATTGTTCATCTAATTCCTTTGTTTGGACTCTGAATAATAGCAGTTTCCTCAGAATTTGCGCTCGGCTCCGGTGTGATCACTATCTCCATTGCTAGCAACTGAAGACAAGCGGCATACGCCTGCACATTTTCCTCCTTTTTTTGAACGCATGTATAAAACTTATTTAGTCTGAAGGGAAAGGGTTTGCGGTCAAAGTACTCTATCATTAGGCATTTGAATTCATCGAATTCCTCTATATCTTTGATTCGTCTATCTTTTCTAATGAATTCCCGGGCTATTCCTGTGAGTCTAAGCTTTGCTACTGATAACATTTGTGCTTTTGTCCATTCTGACAATTTTGCTACATCTACCAATGAGTCAAAAAACTCACTGATGTGGGGACCTCCTGCTTGTCCTGCGAATGCAGGCAGTAAAGGAACCAAACTACCTAATCCTCCAAGTGTTGCGCAAGGATTTTCGCCTTCCATTTCTATGCTACTATATACTAGAATCCTCTATTTAGTGTAATTTTGGGGCTATCTATGCCTCACAAAATTTTCTCAAGGAAGCCTGTCTATTGCGGACAAAACTTGTCTAAGCCAACCTTGTCTATCACGGACAAACCTGTCTATTTACCCCACTCCTGACACCAATGTGAGATTAGCAGTGGGTCAGAAGTTAAGCTCTTTCTGGCCACTTACTCTGCAACAGGTTGATAAAACCCGATCTCGGAGTCTGTTGGATGGCTAGGAGGGCAAATCGAGTGGGAGGAGGTTAGGAAGCTGGCAGGTGTCCTTAAATGACAGGAAACAGGTTCAAATAAATAACAAACATTTATTGAATGGCTAAGCTAGAATACATAAGGTGATAACAATATATAGGTTAAATGCGGTTAGATACAACTAAGAGTAACTGCGTATAACATAAGTTCACTATACCCAAAAGGGACGCCCTAATAGCTTTAACGGCTAGTCTGAGAGAGAGAGTTTTCAAAGCTCTAAAACAATGCAAATACCTCAATGTGGATATAACCATCACACGTTCGATGAATATGTTCCTTAATGGTGATGGAAGTTCTGTCGTATCCTGTCAATCCAGCGTACGGAGACAAAATGCACAGTTACAAGTCTAACTTCTGAGAGATTGCACCGAGCTTCGGGGATTCAAGCTTTTATATCATTCGCATGGAAAAACTGACACGTGATTGACTTTTGTTGACGATGACAGTGCATTCTTCACACCTAAGTGTCAACTTTCCCATCTAATTGTTATTACAATCGGTGACCTCCGATCTAGTTCAAATTCTTCAGGTTTTGTCCAAAGATCTTTATACTTGATATAAAATTTGGATATTTTTAAGAGCCCCGTAAAAATCCGCGGGCTCACATTCTCGTCAGTCATCCAAATTTGAATTTTTTACCGAAGACAAATATTCAGCTATAACTACGTACAAGACAGCTTATTCATGTGTTCTGCCTGTAAAATTAGCATTATATTTGGTAAGTAAAATCTGACTTTTATATAATATTTAATCATTAAAACTGTCAATAAAATTTTAATGCATTAACTATAAATATTATATTAGTTTAATTATTAATATTAATATAAAAAAATATAACAATGAAAACATTTAAGAGAATAGAAATGTTCTGATTGATATTTTGTAGAGTTTCTATTTTATTAAAGAAGTATTGAAAGTATATTTCTTAAATTAAATGATCTACTAATACATAACATAGCACTCAATAATACAAATAATCTGAAATGTTTAAAAATCTCAAATTCTTGTTCTAAACCAGAGCTTCTTAAACTATGGGTCATAACACCATTTGGGGTTGCAAAAACTTTGGCAACATGTTTGCAAAGGATGTCACTTGAAATATTACTCTCAGATTCTCCAATACTGATTAGCAAAAATAATCATGAAAACCATTTTGTTTTAAAATATTTAATTAAAATTAAAAACTATGTTATATAAACATTTTATTTCTATGTTATGTATTCATAACTTTTCTTGTTATGACCTCCACTACTTTTAGATTGAGATTGAATAAGGGAGTAGATTTAATCTACTATTGCTTATTTTTTTCAACTGTGTATCACACAAGCCATCTTAACAGTGTTAGTTCACATTTCTGTTTTCAAAATTGCCTGGAAAGTTAAAAATATAATCTTAATGAGTCATAAACATTAAGTTTGGTTTTAGACTTTCTCTCCCAATATATATAGTATACAGTGCTGGAAAAAATATTTAGGATCACTAGTTGTAACGGACACTTTGTACCATACATGTGATTGGTCGAGTTGCCAGTAGCGCGAAGCTATTGTTCGTTGGATTATGACTAAACGCCCCTAAGGCGGAAGACCCCTAACCGCGAAAACGGAAGTCGTTGGGAGAATAACCCTGCGCGGTACGAGAGGAACCGCAGGGTCAGTCACTTTTTGGTTTGGTCTCTGGTTGTGAGGACGTCGATCAGTGCGAGACGCAAGAAGAACGAAGTTATACCCCAGAATAGATTTGAACCTTGGGGTACGAACTCATCACTTTGAACTTGTACCTGGCTAAGATTCCCGTTAGCCGTAACACTAGTGCATTTAAACTTGTGAATGAAACAGAGCAATTTCTTTTCATTATATTAGTTATTTCTAGTAAATGTGAGGTTCTAGACATAGTCCAAATTTCTTGTTAAATGCACTATAAATATAATTTAATATAGAAGTGAAGTATGGCACAAAGAAACGTGTGTGAGATATTAAGTTAGTTCATAATGGAATGTGAACAAGGTTCTCTCTAAGCTGTGCAGCTATGCACTGCTCAGATTGTTGCTGCACATGAGAATTTATGTGCCATACAGGCAAGCATGCACACTGATTTCTCACTCTATCTGCAACATGATTATTGCTATGTATATTTTGATTAAATACATTAAATCATTGACAAAAGATAATATTTTGTTTGGAAGCATGTTTTAAAATGAATTTTAATCTTTACTTTATTGTTAAATATTAAAATAATTAAAGGAAAAAAATAAGATTGTGTATGTAATCACTTTTAGTAAGATGATTAGCTCTTGCTGTTTTTATACCTGCTGGTGCAAAAGTAATGCACCAGCAGATGCTTCTATGCAAATAACAATCATATATATACAATATAGGAACTTGTAATCATCAAGGTATACTGTACAGTTAATTATTATATACGTAAACTGTATGGTGCAGCTTGATATTTGCATGCTAGGTTAATTTACACCATAAATTACATGTTTTCCTGACAATTATGTACAGTGGGTGATTGGTTAACAAACATAATCCATTTCAAGACTGTTTGTTAACCGATTATCGATTTACCATAGGTTTTTATGGAAATTTGATTAATTTGTTCTGGAAAAATAAAAAATATATACTTTCTTACTATGTTTATTTATATGTAATAATAAAAATACATATATACACAGTCTTGCATTTTTATTAGTCGTGTTTTTTCTGTTTGTGGGGGTTAAAGAATCTGTCCAATGTTGATTGCTTATCTCTCTTTTTCAGGATTTTTCAGAAGTAATTAACAGTATTGTAATTGTAGAGATTCCTGAGCCTATTAACCTCAACCTGGTTTGGATGCCATTCTAAGAGCATTATTCTGACATCATTCCACTTCTTCAAAAGGTATTTAATAGCAGATATCGGCATTAATCCTCTTTTTCAGAAGAAAACATATCTCACCAAGTTTCTTGGTGTTCTTCTGTCATCAATCAGTTTCAGGTTCCATTATGAGCTCTTTAGTGTTCTTTATTTCTTCTTGATTATACAGTATTTTCTTAAATAAGATTGAACTGCAGCCTACTGTAGACCTGTTCATTCACACCACACTGCCCAGCAACATTAGACATCTTCTGCCCACTCTCTACCTTTGCTATTATACTCTCACCTTTCGAAAAAAAAACATGGAAAACTGAACGGGTGCCCGCCCGACAGTCTTGGGAATACTATAAAAGAATTGCTCTTGTCAGAAAAATAAAAGGCTGGAATTACGAGGGAGAGTTTTATAGAGGAATACTATCAATATCTAAAGAGTATATACTTATCTATATATCTATCTAAAGAGTATATACCGGTTTGAGCGTCAATGTTGACGTTTCCCACACTCCAAAAAGTCTCAAATTGTTGCCTGAAGACAAGGGAAGACCAATTGGTATTTATTATTTTACATCACTTCTTCTTGTGTTTGTTCTGTGAGGTGTTAATTGTCTGAACATAAAAATCGTTTGCTAAAGTGTTTATTATCCGATTTGTTCGTTAATTGATCACTTACTGTATTATGTTTGAAAGCATCCTCTGGTGCCTTACTTTTGAATAACCATGTATGTAGTAAAATTTAGTTAATCATTTATAAATTTTAATTTCTCTAGCATGGAATGTCTCTTTAATGTATGCAGACTTAAAATATTAACTTTAAGATACATTAAATGTAAAATTCAAATTTCTTACATTTTATAATTAGAAGAAATAGTCAACAAAAGTCTTTCTAAAGAATAATATAGAAATTATAGAATAGATTTTTATATCTTACTTTTGTTTCATGTATATTTATGTTTTAAAATGTTAATGATATTCTAAAACTGTTTTAATGAAGGTAGGCTGGACAAATGAAACTCATCTTAAGAATATAGAACAAATTTTAGTAAAGATTGGACAATATTTTCAAGTTTTAGTAAGTTTGTAAAATATAACAATTTTATTATAAATTAGATTAAAGTGTATTTGAAAATAATAAGTATTTTTAATTTTTTGAACTTGATTAAAATTCTATAGTTGAAAAATATAAAACAATGTTTATTCAACTGTTAAAAAAAAATAAAATGATTTGTAGATTAAAATATATCCAAATTTATTTCATTAATGTTAAAAAAAACCACTTGTAATGGCATAAAACCATTTTAACATCATATTTGAAGCACTCCCAAATTTACAAAATTAGATTACAAATTTTATTTAATATAGGACTGAACACGTAGTTTTTTCTAAGGTCAGCGTTCACTTCTTAGAATGACTGTGGGTGGTACTCTCCCCCACCTGACTTTGGTGGGGTGAGGTGCCTGTTTTGCCTGTTTGTAGAAGAGGGTCACTATTTTGTATTTTATTTTGACTCCTCGGTCTCCTGACTACCTACGAGTCTGGATTTTTTTATGCGCAAATGATTTGGGCACCTAATACTCTGTGCCAAATATCAACTCTCAACATGTACTCCTTTATACCTCTATGCTGGTAAGAACATCGGGCAGTATGATTTTATAAACAAGACAGTCTTGTCAATAAGGAAATAAATTAAGCTTACTTATCCAGGTTAATCTATGTGATTTCATTCATATATCATATGACTATATGATATCAGAAGTAATTATAAGTCTAAGTGGTTTACATCTGCATAGCAAACAGAAGTTGAGTTTTTTCCAAGTTGATCTTTCTTTTCTTTTAGAGTTTTCTAACCTATTTAATTACAGTATATTAAAATTAATAATTAGAAATTAAAGAGGTAACTTAGCTACTTTTTGATCAAATTTGTTAGCTTAATCATTCTTACAGCCCAAAATTGATCCAGTAAATTATGCTTAATTATTTTTATTCAATATTTGTTTTTTTTTTATTGTCATCATGTATTAAATTACTAATAATCAAGGTTTTTATATAAATACTGTTTGATCAGTATATGAGGTAGAATTAGATAATATTATATTCAATATTTAGTGTTGTCAAAATTATTAGTTTACTATCTTCATTTACCTCTGAGATCCAGAGAAGAAGTGAAAAGACAAGAGAGAACAACAGAACATTCTAGAAATGTATATAAACTATAACTAAACATATTTACATATAATTCATGGCGGTTGACTGTTGCAACTATTCTAGGTTTAGATGGAGACCAAAGAGGTTGTTCTTGAAAGTACTGAGGAATAGGAGTACTTTTCAACACTATTAATATATTGTCAACATACCTAGAGTATAAACTGATGTATTTGAAGACTGGAAGGATTTTGTTTTCTAGTATAACCTGCTTTAGTTTGTGGAATTATGGAGAGGTGCTTACAGGAGCTCAAACTTCAAGGAATCCAGTAGATGATTTGGAAGCAAATGTGAGGTCAGCCGATTAGGGTGAGGTTTTTTCGACAGCCGAGCGGTTCTTTCTGTCGTGTGGGTGCAGACTGACTTCCTGAGACAGGTTTACCATATAACCGTTTATTAAACATAGAAATTTTCCTTACAAATTACTTGTTAGACGAGGTAGCACCCCAAAGCGCACGGATAAAGTTCGAAATAAAGTTCGTAAAAGTCGGTTTTCGTCACTAGTGGATGGACGCTGTTGGTGAAACACTCGGTGGGCCCCGGGGCGTTGATTACGGCTTTCGGCGGCTTCTCGCGGATGATCCGACGAATCTGTCGATTGCTAGGAGCACCCAGAGAACGATGCTTCCACGATGTTCCAAAATGTCCTTTTTTTTCTAAGATCTGGAGCACGCCCGTCCAGGAGACGACACACTACGTATCCAAACACCAAGAACCAAAAACTACAAACCAAGAACCTTCGTCTCTTGAGTCGCACAAATTTATAGATTTTTTTACAGAAGTCGCCTCTCCATTGGTCTCTCATTGTCACCTGGTGACAATTCGAAACCTAATGGAGGGCGCGGGAGAGGTTAACATAGCGACTGAATATGATCCTCTCTCTCGTCGCGTTTTCCTCGAATTTCTCCGTTTCCATTGTTTAACTAATTTTCCGAAAAAACCCATTGCATTGTTCAATCGAGACACCTAATCCGTTTCCTTAGCGTCTGAAAAGGAGCTCTTTATTTTCGATCGAACCCATAATTCGGACCTCTCAGTCGACCCCTGTTCGGGTCCTCACACAAAATATTGTTGCAATAAATAACCCTGCTACTGGGAGAAGTGGTTACTCTAAATGATTGGAATGTGGAAAGCCACCTTTCCAGCCCTTTGGCACAACCCTTACTTCTTTGAGATTGATTGGGTTTATAGCCCCAATAAAGAGGGCCTTTACACATTCTTTAGACCTTAACAGTAGAAAATAGGAGCTCTGCTACATTACCAATATTGCAGCAGAATATGGATACAATCAAGGGATCATCAGAGACCTAATTAAGTACTTACATCAATCTATAAAGAAAACAACAAAAACATCCAAATTTAGAATAGTGACTTATAATTTGCATTTTATGCAACTTCAAGGAAATTTCCAGAGCCAACAATATCTCTTTGGCCTTTAAAGTCTCTCAGTTTACACAGTCCTCAGAAACAAGAGACATGATCTTCTCGGGTTTATTTGATACCTGAAATGGATGATAGAACAGGCAAATGCCTATATTATTTTTGAGCTACCAGGAGGCATTTACATGAATGCATAAAGGAACACCAATATTCCATTAGAAAGAAACAAACATTTACAGCATTTACATTGGACAGTGGTGTACATCCTATCTTTGACCAAGCCTCCATACTATATCATTCAAAAAATTGAGCCAATGTTTGGAACCTAGAAAAACTAGAAATTTGTAAAGTGCACTTTGCAATCTATTATAAAGATGATAATACATTTGTATAAGCATGGAAGGCTTTCCAGGAGATCCAGCGATAGTCATAAATTTGTTTGATCAAGAGAAGACAACTGTAAAATTTAAAAATATTCCATTTTCAAATGTAACCTGATGATGGTAGTTTAATATCACTGAAAACACTTGTTTGTCTCATTAAACTTAAAACTCCATCAGTTTCTAAATAAAATTTGTTTTGTAATATAGTATTTTTGTATTTATCCAGTTACATTAGAACTAATAGAAGATCACAAACAATTATAAAACTGGTAAAAAAAAAAAGTTAAAATAGTAGCACACAATTTGGAGCTGCATTTGACCACTTCAATGATCTTGAAGGACAAAGTGTGAAAGAGACAGTAAAAGCATCAACAGAATTTAAAGCCATAATAACTAGGCAGTAGAAAGGTTTCATTCATGAAATAGACTCAAATATAAAATAGAATGTCAATGATTGTTAAACCAGATCACTAGTAATGTTTCTTTTATTTAATAATTCAAACTAAGGCATACAGTATCTCTCAGACTTTGAAGGTATGTGAAGGCAAAGAATTGATGGAAATATTTATGGCAAGCCATGGGTCGTTTCAAAATTTTATCCAACCTGCATAATTGAACTTTTAGCAGTGAGGTGGCAAACTCTGACATAGCAGCAGTTAAAATTATTGAGAAAGGCATTTACCACTCTGAACAGATCTTCAAAGTGGATGAAACTGGACTTTTTTGGAAAAATGCCCAAAAAGGTCCTATATACTCAAAGAAACTAAAACATTGACCAAGGCTTTTTAAGCCTTATTTACCTTTTTTTTTTACGAATGAATTTTTTGGTACATCATGTTTATAATTTATGCTGATTGTATTTTTATGTTCTGTAATATGCAAGAGATGCAAATTAAAACAAAGTTATCAAGTTAGAGTTGCCTTTGGACCTTTCTTTATCTAGACCAAATACTGTAAAAACAATTAAACTTCAATTAAACAATTTATCAACCAATTTGTTTAATAACCGAGCTGTAGAAACAGCACTCAGCATTATTTGTTTGTTTATCAACCAAAGAAGTACATACACTCCTCATTTAACGACTAAGTGAACCTTCTGTAATTTATGACTGTGCCTTAAATGGTTTTACTTTGGACTACCAGGTCATATATCAAATTTTTTCAATCTTCATTAGTTGCTCAACTGCAGCTTAGAAAGTTTTTATATTTGTATAAAATCACCAAATTTACAAATCTGAATTCTAGAACCTTTTAATATAATTGTATATATTAATTTCATTTAATGAAATTAAATAAATTGACTTTTAAAGGTAATTTTAATTTTAATTAGACTATTTATTTAAATTTTCTAACCAAATGATAAAGAGAACTATAGTAGAAATTAAGTCATAAAGCATTTGATATAAAAATGTTTATATATTAATCAGGGCTGCGGAGTCGGAGTCATCAAAAAATCTGCCGACTCAGACTCCTTTTTACTTCCCAACTTGTTATGTATATACAACGGAAAAGTATTGAAATCGTGTCAAATTTGACCCTCCATGTTTCTTTTGCAAATATACACATTTGGAGACCTCCCAAACCCCCAAAAAAGTCAATAAGAGGAAAAATTTGCATGCATGTGTGTGTTGGCATCTAATTTGTTTAATTTCTTTATTTTCTGTTCTGAGATATTAAACAATATCTCAGAATGGGTAAAGTTTAAGAAACGAAATGTGGCACTGTAGCTTGCGTATAAAGGGGCATTAATACTATTAAATTTTGGTTCTTAATTAAAGGTCAACAGGGTGAAGACATAAAAGGGGTCATGTGTCATATGTCTTAATGAATATTTTACTAGTTATTAGCATTCAAAATTTAAAAAATGAAAAATAAAACATATCTCTACTCTCAAAGTAAACTTTTTTTGTCATTTTATAATAGTACAGTAAAACCCGTTAAGATATTCTCACCTACGATGTTAGAATGTGTATGGGGACATGATTTAGTTCAATCATTCTGACGCTTAATATCGGAGTCAGATGGTTTAACACAGGAGTTAATTATTATTAACTCCTGTGTTAAACCATCTGACTCCGATTCCAACCACTCTGACCACAGAAATTATTAGGCTTCAAACAGGGTGAACAAAATTATGCCCCCACACACAGTAATATCCACACATATGCAAAAGATTCCATGTTTTTTTCTATATCTTGAAATTTCAAGGTGTCCTGAGTCCAAAAATGTAAAAATTTGGGAGGGGTAATTTATTGACTGAGCATTACACATTCCCTCTGTTATATATAACAGCCAGAAAAGTAAAAGTTATCAAATACATATTTATATATTACTTAGAGGAGTCTTTCAGCTTTGGAATAAAAAGTTTCTATGTTCTATCTGTATTAGAACTCTATTTATTTAACCTTTTATTCTGAGGTCACGTGGTGACGTCAGACTTTCCGGGTCTCTTTTGGTAACAAGTCTGTCCCTGGTTGGAATCGGAGTAGGAGTTGAATGGTAAGGAAAAGTCGGAGTCGGTAGATTTTTATGCGACTCCACAGCCCTGATATTAATACACTGTAAATTTCAAATTAAGAATGAATTTGTTCTTCATTCATGTTAAATTATATTATTAAAATATAATTACATTAAAATGAATTTTATTTATTTGTAGTTCCTTATCATTTAAAAATAAGGAATCATTTGATTTTGAAGTATATTTTAATGATTAAACACATTCAAAGTTATAGAAATAAAATAATAAAATTCTTAATTTTTGTTTTTATATAGGATGATTATCTTGATTGTTATGGTGATCCAGTGATTATGGGTAAGCAAGGTACAGATATTGTAGATGGAAAATGTTCTTGGATGATTGTTACTGCTTTGAAAAAAGCATCTGAAGAACAAATAGCTACTCTTAAAGTAAATATAAGTATTTTTCAATTCTTTGTATGATATTTTTATTATATACATAGATCACTATAATCACTAACAAGTCATATAATTTGACTTTGCAAAAATTAAACATTTTTTTAATTTTTGCATAATAGTATGTGAAATAAATTCAATTATATTAAAAAAACTATTCATAAAATTTTGCAATATTTACCTATTTTGAGTTATGCCATTTTCATTATCACTGATATATTTAGTTATTATTTCAGATACATTAATGTAATTCTTGTTAGAATTACTTTTTGTTTATTATGTCATATTCCAATAAATTTAAGATATTTGCATTATAATAATTTTGTGGACATTCTGTGTATCTAAGTTTGCTTGTTTAGAGCAGTCTACAGCTAAAACTATCTACCAGCATTACAAAAAAGTTTTGCTTTATGTTATCGAAGCCATTCCATGCAAGTTTATGAAAATTTTAGTTCCAAAAGTTTTCACCAGGACATTCAGCTATGATATGCCTTTTGTAATTTCTAATTTGAAAATAACTGATCACAACTAATCAACAAAAAATCCAACAAAAATAATTATGATGGCCTATAGTCCAAGTGATCACAGCTTATCCATTGGGCCAAAGACTGATTGATTTTTTTCAGGAAGAATACCTTCCACTCTGTGGTCACTTTTTATGAGCCCAATGATCATAGATTTAGCCAAGTCCACAATGGCAAGTGAAGGACAAAGCCTAACATATTCAGGACAGACAGCCTAAGTTTGATCCTGAGTCCCCAGAGAGGTAGGTTGATACTTTAATTGTTTGGCCATCCTGCCATCATATAGTTATCCAAGACTACAATAAAATAGTTATTATTAGTTATAAGTCTGCCTACCTATATATTTGTTGCCAGTTTGATGCTAGGTTTGTTTTCATCTGTATGTTGCTGTCCATAATTGTAGAATATGGGCTAAAGAAAATTCTCAAAAACTGATAAAAAGTCGCCTTGGGGAATGGAACTGCTATTTGGTGCAGTTTCACATTACTTCTTGACTTTTTTAAAAAAAACTTGGACTCAGAGGCACAATAACATGTGTGGCTACTGGCAATTTATAAGCATCACTATTGAGTAATTACATAGTTGCTGTTGAAATGCTGAAATTATGTCTTAGATCAACTGTTTTTGTGAATATAAGGTTTGCTGACTGGGAAGATGGAGAAGTTTGATTCAAAGTTAATTTGACTCAAGTCCAGATGAGCAAGGGGTGATGGTAGACATACTAGGGCAAAATGCCTTTATATGCCTTTATACAGTAAATGGAATCAATTTATAAACTGGTAGCTTACAATTTCATATCAAGAATGCTTCATTCAAACTATGATCTAAAGAGTTTGATTTGTTTTCAATGATGTCCCTTGATGTATTGGTACCTTTGAATTTAAACTAGAATTCCCATGTCTACGAACAGAAAATCAGTCTTCAATGTCGACCAACAGTTCTTGTTGAGAGAAACTTTGGGATTTTGGAGATAAGTTGCACACAACTAAAAGGGCTATAAGAAATCTAAATGGTATATACTAAAAGTGAAGAAATTGTGTATAATGATAAACATAGTTTACAGTCAAACAGTGTAATTGAACAAACAAATACAAAGAACAGTTGACCAGCACAAGCCTTCTGTGCTAGTTTGTAGCATGGCAGAAGTCAGTACAAAAAGGGTGCAGGATGATCTGATGTCCCGACACAACATTCCTTGACAATATACTCATAGAAATCCAGCTAAATCGCCTGAAGTTGGGCTCTGTAAAGCACATGCGCAAATGCGTATAATCTGGCTGCTTTACATGATTCAGATATTTTCTCTGTGGAAGCTATCCCGTATTCGATAATACAGCACTTCCATTGGAAATATGCATATACAATAACAATCTTATTACAAATTTCTATACATGTGAAAAAATATGATAAGATACATAATGCGGTTGAATTAATTAAAATTAATATTTTATTATAAAGTACATTAAAATACAAAAATACAGTAATCACACCATATGTATTTATATTTTAGACAATACAAGAAAAGCTGCACTTTTACAGCTTCCATGGATGGCAAGCCATGGCACAAGCTATAAAAAAAGGGGGGCCAACGTACATTATTCAAGGAGCTTCAAATTCTATGATTCAATGTCAGGTCAGCACTCCCACAAGATGGTGCTGGTTGCACTCAGAGCTAACTTGGCCTTGAAAATAAGGAATGGTGTTTTTGTCAACATATGATGAAGTTGCATTGACAGTCAACAGGTATTGTTCATTAGTTTCTTTTATATTTGCAGAATATGATAGAAGTCACAAATTTTCTGTTGTTTGGTTTCCTCTTTGGGATTAGGAAAAGGGCAACCAAGATGAAAAAGGGAACACATGTCCTAAGTGCCCCAATGTACAGATGACCATCTCCAAAATCACTCTGTAAAGAGCAAGTGGATTTTCAACGAAGTACTAGCACTTTTGAGCAAAACACTGATTGGATAAGTGGTATATTTTATTTTAACAGGATCATCAATATGTTAAATGAAGGGTGTTTTTACAAATTTGATGTTATCCCCCCTCTCTCTTTCTTTGCATTTATATTTTCCATGACACATTAAACAAATATAAACAAATGTTTCTGCATCTGCAAAGTTAAAGTATCAGATTCAACTACTATTATTATAACAAAACATTAGATTAAGTCATATAGTGATGTAGTAACCTATCTATATCTTCTTTAAAGTGCAAATTTGGTGTCATTTCTCTCTCTCTCTTTTGAGTAATGATCATGATATATTAAAACCGTGCACATCATTTTATCAACAGATGAAAGTATATTGAATGTTGTTTATTAAATTTTGGAGTTTTTAGCTAAATTTATACAGAAATTTTACTTAGAAGATGAAATAAATATAGGTATTCTTCTCCTACAAGCTGGAGGGAGAATACAAGATTGTTCTTCAACTGGTTCTCGTCTTAATGCCTAGTGATGTGGCAGTGTTGGTTCTATTGACTCTTCTTCAGTAGTTGACCCTGTGTTGGTTTCCTCTTCTGGTTCTGCTTGATGTGCTAAAATAAATTTGTCCCAAGGATCTATGGTTGGATTTAGTTCCTGTTCTTAATGCCCTTTTCTATGTACATGTGTTTCCGGTTGCCAGTGGAGTTGACTTGTATCTGTAGTATTTGCTGCACTGGATTCCTGTCAATAGATGGTTTCACTCTATTGGCATGCACATATAGTTGCTTCTTTGTATATTTTTGGTTACAAAATTTACTAGATTTAACTCTATAATCCAATATGGACTCGACTATTTTAGTGTGAGCTTTCATTTTACTTTGTTTAGAAAGACTCCTGTGTGATACTTGGATGGTTTGTTTCTGTTGGTAATGTTCTTATCTTTCTTTTGCTGCTTTCTTGGAATATTTCATATGTTGTAGTTATCCTGAATTTTAATTCAGAAGCAAAATTTTTGTCTATATCATATCTAGTCATTGTGGGACTTGTAATTAAATCAAATCAATAGATAGGATCCCTGCTGTCACTGTTGAATGTATATTGTTGTGATGTGTGCAAATAAAGCATATTGGGACCAATGGATACCATATCAAATCCCATATCACTGATCTCTAGCTATATAGTATGATTTAACTCACATTGACATAAAATAAAATAAACCTTTAACTATCCAACAATAAAAAATGTTTAATAAAAACGTTTTCAACCATTTTTAAATGCCCATCTTCAGTTGAACCAATATTAAAAAAGAACACTAACATAAAAACATAAAAAAAGAATGCATGAAATACATTTTAAATTAGTTTTTATGTTAGTGTTCTTTTTTAATCTTGGTTCAACTGAAGATGGGCATTTAAAAATGGTTGAAAACGTTTTTATTAAACATTTTTTATTGTTGGATAGTTAAAGGTTTATTTTATTTTATATTATTTATTCATTCCAGTATAAGTTCTTGCTTTTATTTATTTACTCACATTGACATTATATCATTTGACAATTCCATTGCATGCTGGATGATGTGCTATAGTAAGTAATCTCTTTATGTGAAATAAATCACATCTGACATTGATCAACATGATACAATTTGGCAAACTGTCTGGCAATTAATGTAAACTGATCAATGTCAGAGATGGCTTTAAACTTATTAACATGCAACAATTGTGTTCTTCCATGATGTTTTCTTGTGCTGGGATGTTGTAATAAATGTTTTATTTGCTCTCTTTTATTCCATTGATTACTACTACATGCTAAGCTTTAAGATGTATCAATGTTTATGCAACAAAGCATTTGATTATCAATTAATAATATACAGTAGAACTTCAATTATCCAAGGTTCTATATTATCTCAGGCAAACCTGTGAGTACATTACTTTACTTAAACTGTAATTCATAAAAGAAAATTTAAAATGAAAGCATATATTACAAAATTATTTGTTTCTGTTACATTTTACCATTTAACTTCACTGTGAGATAAAGCCATTCTTATTAAAATGTAACTTACGATAATTATATTTTAAGAATATAAATGTTTATATATGATTAAATTCAATAAGAGATAAAAAGAGGCTTAAAAGTAATATAGTATATTATATAAATTTTTTATATTCATAACTTTTAATTTAAAATGGCTGTAGTCATCCATTTTATGAGTTTTCAGTTATCTGAAATAGCATTGGTCCACATTATTCCAGATAATTGGGATTCTACTATAATTATTTATTTTATTTGAAAATAATAATATAATTTAATATTAATTTTAGGAAAATTTTGGTGTTCATGAAGAAAGTGCAGTCAGAAAAATAAAGCAAGTATATGATGAACTTGAACTTCCTAAGTTGTATGACCAGTACGAAGAGGAAACATTTCGAGAATTAACAATACTCATTGATAATGTAACAAATTCCTCTATTCTTCCACCAGAAATGTTTTATAGATTTATAAAAACGATATATGAAATAAATAAATAAATAATAATGCATAAAAACAGCAACTAGACGTCAAAACAATAACCAACCACTCAAATATCAAAAATCTAGCAAAATTTTTAATGAAATGTAATGTTTTCAACTATTTTAAACAGCCATCAACTGGTTATTAAATATTCTAGAACAGAACAATAACCCACACAGAAAATTTATAAATTGATGGAATTGGCTTTTGATTGGATTTGGTGTGTCACAGCAGGTGAATACAAAATGAATGTCTCAAGAACTTAGAGAAACTAGAAATATATAAGGACAATGACACCTTATCACAGTCTTGGCGATCTTATTTTGAATGTTCAACACTATATCCAATCAGAAGCCAATTCTATCAATATATCAATTTTATCAAATTGCTGTTCTGTTCTAAAATATTTAATAATTGTTTAAAATAGATCAAAAACGTTTCATTAAATGTTTTGGAAACTATTCTGTTAGTATGTTTGTTGTTAAAAATTTTAACTCAAGGTTAACATTTACTAAAAGTTTCAAAAATCACTCAGAATAGAATGTAACAGTTAACAAAAAATGTGCACATAAAATTGATACTTTGTGAAGTAACAAAAGTTATTAACAAGTGTTGTATTTTATTAAACATATTAAAAGCATGGAAAATGTATTAATGAAATAGATTCACATATATTAATATGCTAGATATATATATATATATTTCCATTTTAAAAAATAATAATAAATCAATACTTTATATTGTAGAAGAGGGATGGTAAACCTATGGAATGTGTACTCAAAGTAGCATATGGAGAGAAATTATCTGGCTCACAACATATCAAAAGATTTTGTGCAATTTGAAATAATTGTAGATCTATAAATTCTTACTGTCATCCAACTGTCTGTCTGTCTGTCTTTCCTTAATCTTCAGAATGGAGTTAGGTAGATGAAAGATGAGACCAGATATGGAAACCTTAGGGCAGGATTTTCCGATTAACTATGTATGAACTGATGCAAACTAAAAGTCACATTATTTCAAATCAAAATTTCCCCTGGAAGGTGTTAGATAGATGACCAGAATGACTATTGTTAAAGGAAAAGTATCGAAAGCTTGCAATACCCAGTCAGCGTATATGTATTGTGTACAGGGGCGGATCTACGTATGGACTAATAGAGCTTAATCCCTGGGCCCCCAGTGTCAAGGGCCACAAAAATTGAATTATCATCATAAATTTTTAACACATTTCATGTGTAGATATAATAGCTCATACTTTTTTATTCACACCAAATAATGTTTTGCCTATTGTTTAGTGCTAGAGATAGGCCTATTATTCTTATTATAACTTTCAGCATGCCCAAAAATTTTGCAAGAAATTTTGGTCAGGATTTTAATGCAGTAATGGGTTTTAATGCAGGGGCACTGCATTAAAACCCATTATTCAAAGCTTGGAAAATGTTTATTCAAACCAAAATTTTAAGACAACATGCTTAGCATCTGGCATGCCCATTCAAAAGGGTTTACCATCCCTACAATCAAACATCATAAAAAATATTGATCAATAATATGACACTTTTTTTTATTAATTACATAACATATATCATTTCTATATTTTTATATAATTTGCTAATTTTATATTATAAATGTTTTTATGAATTTAATTCTTTAATAAACTAATAATATATAATACATTAAAGTATTATTTGAAAATACTATAAATGATATAATAAATTTACCAATATAGACTAAGATTTCTATTAATTAAATGTTTTTTTGTATTAATTAAAAAAAGTTTGCAATCAGACTATGTAATAATACTGTTGATGTACTTATTTTGTATTGTTTTTGCAATAAATATCTAGATTTTTAAGAATTAATTGTATTATAACAGTAATTATATGCATGTTAAATTTTTATAAAACTATATCAATTTACTGTTCTACGAAACGTGTATAAGTTGTAAACTGGTACAGTAGAACCTCGAAAACTCGACCTAATGTGGACCGAAGGGTGGCCGAGTTTGTGAAAATGCCGAGTTATCGGGAATGGGGTTAAAAAAAATAAGTACGAGTATTTCCTCAGAAAATACTGTACTGTACTTGTACAGTATTTACTTGTACAGAATATAACAGAGAATAAACTGCCCAAATACCCTTAAACAAAGGAAAAGTACGTCCTTTATGAAGGCATAGAGCCACTACATGAAAATGAAAATTAATGAATACACTGTGTACAGTAATTTACCTGATAAGACAGACCTCAGAAAAATACTTTATGAGAGCTTTTATACTTTTATAAAGCTGTCTATAATGAAAATTAATTAACTAAGGATTTTTTCGCCCTGCCAAGGTGTGGACCAGTTATCCGGAGTGCTAAGTTATCGAGGGACGAGTTTTCGAGGTTCTACTGTACTTAAAATATCATTTTATTAATTAATTGAGATTAGTTTCTTCTTTTACATTATATTTATACGTTAAAAACTGTTTCATGAAATATACAAATAATTTAATACTTGATCCAAACTTTGCAGTTTAGTAAACTTGCAAAACAGAAAAATGCTTTAATTACTGTATTTGATATTTTTATAAGCACATTTTTATAGTGTACAAGTTTATTCCACTCTATTCTGTATTCTAAATTATATTTATTATTGTGAAATTCTATGGATTGTTTTTAGAATTGACTGTACTACTAAAAAGCATAGCAAAGAGATTTCTCCTGAATGTAGAAATTAAATAATTCAAACTAGGATAACTCAAAGTCATTTTCTTTCTCTGATCATTCATTATAGGGATTTACACATTAAATCAAACTAATTAACTCGAATTCGTCGAACTGTAACTTGAATGGGGTTTTGATACAGTATTTTCATAAACTCTCCAAATTATTTTATTTTAAAATAAAATAATTAACATTTATCTATCGATTATACTAATCAGAAACTTTCTATAAAGCGTAATAATAAACTATCCATACAAAATTTCCATGAGTCTTATGGGTCACCAATAAACCAATACACAAAATGTTAATATTTAGCAGAACCTCCATAACTCTAAACTTTTTAACTCCCAAGCCCTAATATTTTCCCTTGACGAATTCGAGTTAACCAGGTTCCACTGTATTTATAATAGCCCCATTAACTATTGTTTTCGAGCAATTAAAAATAATACCCTGAAATATATTAAATATAGATGAAATTGGAACTTCAAATAATAAGCTTGACAGACTTTTTAAATCTTTCTATAAACCTTACACAAGAAGCTGAATTATTCAGTTGTAAGCAGTCATGTGTATTAGAACTTTTCCATTTTAATTCAACATTAATCTGCAATTGCTGTGTATAAGGAATCAAGAAAATGAAATAATAAAATAAAAAATTTTTTTCCATCTTAATTATTTGGAAAAAGTGAAATTAATTGCTTATTATTTCTTTGTAATCAATTTAGTAAGACGTTCCTACTAATAATAAAGTAACAGGGTTATATTATTATTAAAATTTTACAAAGCTAATAAAAAGTTAATTGAATCATCATGATTAATGAAATAAAAAGAAAGCTTAAAGTTTACACATTATATTTGAAAGTATACATTTCATTAAATTTTTAAGCAGAGTAACACAAATGTTTTAATAAACACCTTTAAATATATATGAATGAAGTGAGGAAAGTAAATGCATATTTTATTTTTGAATTAAACTTATTTATATATAGATATAAATTTAAATAAATTCATTAAATATGCCAAAGGAAAAAGTTGCCTCCCTCCATTAACAAGATGTTCATAACAATAATAAAATATCAAATTTATAAAATACAAAGAAGCAAAAAGATGCAATTATTATTTCAGATTAGCATTAACAGGTAACATTATACAAACCAAATCTAACACATTTTAAATATTTAACTTTATTACTTTAAATAATTAATTAAAATATACTTAATTAAATGAGCTTTTTTTAATGTTAAAAATAATTTCCCTTTCAACAACTTAATAACATTAAGAAATACGTTTTGAATAGTCATTTATTTTTATTTTAAATCATTTTTTAAACTTAAAAAAGGTCGCCTTAGTTTGTAAGTTGAAACTTTAATATCGTTGTATTTACAGAAAGTCTCCACTATAAAAATATACCAAATATTATAGCCTCAAGTGATACAAATGTGGAATATTACAAATGAATTTTCTTCTAACTTTTATTAAAAATTTCCCCTTGTTTATTGCATAAATATGAGGGAAGAGTTGTTACGATAAATTTTAATTACAATTATTTTAGTATTAACCTATTCAAAAACTTAAACATTATTCTAATGTCGAATAGTATTTGAAAATAAAGGTTGTAAATATAATAAAAGACAAGTTTTTGATCTGTTAAACATTCCTAGATTTTTTTCCTAGATTAAAAAAAAATTTATTATGAATGTTAGATTTTAAAATTACCAAAGTTATAATGAAAACTTTGTTGTAGTAGTGAGATACCATGTTGAGATAAAATTTACAGTATTAGTCCTTGGTATACAATAATTATTACTAATATTATAACTATAGATATCTACAAATACCAATATTATAGTATTAAAAGTAGACTATAAAAGATATGCAAGAATATATAAAATCGCGAATTACATTGATAACACAGATACACCCAGAAATCTTTTTAGTAGGTTCGAATGCATATATAGGTCATTGCAGAATTATTCTACTATACAAAATCCTATCGTATAATATCCTACTAAGATAGAAACGGATAGCATCCTAGTTTCCTAATAATGGAAGAAATACAGTAAGGAGCA
Organism: Centruroides sculpturatus; assembly: GCF_000671375.1. Taxonomy (NCBI): domain Eukaryota; kingdom Metazoa; phylum Arthropoda; class Arachnida; order Scorpiones; family Buthidae; genus Centruroides; species Centruroides sculpturatus. The sequence continues at coordinate 1,002,755 of NW_019384296.1, read as the reverse complement.
TGTTCACTTTAACATTTGTCCAGGTGCAAAGAGTCTTTTCCAGTATTGCACAATAACATGGTCATGAGCGTCTGAAGAGGTGGTTAACCATCGAAATTTAATAGCATTAATCCTCCTAATACATATACCGTCTTGCAAACAAAATCGTTTCCCCCCATACACACTAACATTCGACAAATGAAAAAAATTCGGGTTTATATATATATAAACCCGAATTTTTTCATTTGTCGAAGGTTAACCACTTTAACCTGTATACTCAAATACATCAATAAATTTATCTAATAATATTATATTATAAATAAGTGTTGAAAAATAATTAATTTTTCAACACTAATAGAGTCAAATGCTTTAGATAAATCCGCAAAACAATCATCTTTTTAACAAATGAAAATGATTTTTTCCAGATCATTCCAATTATCATTCAACCATCTTAAGTATATTTTTTTTATTGGATGCCGATTTTAGAAAGTTATTTATCTTCCTAAAAACAGACAAAATGCCAATAGGACAAGAATTATGAGGGTTATTCCTGTCTCCCTTTTTATGTATTATTGAGTATATTGTAAAATTCCAATCTTTTGGAATACATTCTGTCAATCATATGGTACTATACCAATATAAAAAGATTTGTTTAACAACAAGAGGAATTTTTCAAATATTCAGAAAGAATTCTTTCAAAACTGGCGATGATCCATCACGGGTCTGAGATATTGCTTATATTAAGTTCAACTATCAAATATTTATCATAAAAATGTGCATTCTTAAATAGTTTATAAAGAACAGATCCAAATTAGGTTCATTTTGTACCAAATTAAATAATAATAATCATGAATTTCAGTCAATTAACGCCTTGACAGACTGACTTTCGACCAAAATTGAGAACTATTTTTAAAAAATTTGTAAAGTTAAATTTTTGCTTTGTTTTTTTAAATACGTGATATTGTATGTATGTTTAAATGTTAAATATTTATCCAATAATTTAGAATCATTTGCATTTTTTCAGCGAAGAAGAGAAGATTTAACCGTACACTTTAACATGTAACATTCATTCTCAAAGTTCCCATCTCACTTGTGAAGAAGTTTGTTCGAGATCTTACATTTTTTCCTAACACGTAGAAGACGACATTGCCCTTTAGAAAGTTCCAATATTTTAAAAAGTTTTTAACGAAGCATTAGATTTAAAATAATGGGAGAAAACTGATTTGTTAAATAACTAAACTATAAAAACTTATTTTGTCAGTAGAACAAAGTAGCTTATTGGGAATATCCTTCAACTTAAATTAATGCCATTGTTTTAAAGATTTTTTTAAAGTTTTCTGAGCCACGATCTTTTGCATAAATCAGGGAGAAAAATAATATTAGAAAATATTCCCTGAAGCAAACTTTCTTTGTTTCCCAATAATGCTTCAGCAGAAATAAATTTCGAGTGAATTTATCTTTTAAAATCAATTTAACAGTGGATCTCACAAAACCAAATTTAAATACATTTCCTGTATCTCAGTAACCAAATATGAAGACAATTTCAATTTATTTACAATAAAGTCATGTAATTCTATTTGAAAATGAAGAATAAAGAAGGGGAAATTTAAAATAATGAACTATTATAAAAAAATGTTATTTTTTAACTTAACTATTCAAATTCAAAATACAGTCGACCCCCTTATAACACTGTTAATAATTCCGTTTTATATGAATTCCATGTTGTACGAGTCACTTAGATTTTACAAATACGTGTGCCGGGCTGTGAACGGCTCACGTATTTGTAAAATCTAAGTGACTCGTACAACATGGAATTCATATAAAACGGAATTATCAACAGTTTTATAGGGGGGTCGACTGTAATTCATTTTATTAACATGTTTATTTGTCTTTAATTGAATTTTCAATTAGAATTGATAATTAAGAAGTTTTGTATGAAAATCTTTACCAGATGTTATTAATATGATAAACAATAAAATATTATAACATTTTTTGCATAATTTTATACAAACTTTTTATCGTAGAGAGTTCGAGAAGATTGTAAACAATATAAATTCAATATAACAATATCAATAACAATATAAAAGATAAATAAATATAGATATTAGTAGACCAACTTACTTTGTAAATTTAGCATTGAAACCTCTTGAAAAGACATTAAATTCTCTTGAAGTATCCTTATTGCTACATTTGCTGTTTCACTTCCAATGTTTAGTGGAGATAAATTATCTTTATCCGAAGAAAAAGATTTCGGAGGACGATTCTCGTACAGCTGCAGCATCGAACTTCAGAGATCTAGAAAAAGGACCAGAATTTTGTTTAATACAGCTTTTAATCAGGAAATTTAATTTATAAACAACCAGCAAACTTAAAAACAAAGCACTTAAATAACACCATATCCATACAAAATCAAGAACTGATTCTTTGGAGCCAAAGCAAAACTTCACTAACATTCCTTAAATAAATAACTATCATATCTGATAAAATCTATTTTGTAACTGTCAAATCAACAAATTTTAGTTAATACTAGCTGCAAGGACCCGCTTCGCTGGGTTTTTATTTGTATGTAATATAGTTTTTTTTATATATAAAAGACTGTTTTTCTAAGTAATCTAGAATCTAGCTGCAAAGACCCGCAAAAACGCAAAAAACCGCCTGTAAATCTTGCATGCCGCTTTATATTAACACTTCCTTTGTTACTCAACACTTCCATTGTTAACACTTTCACTGTTAACACTTCCATTATTACACATCTTCAAAGTCAACCACTTTCAACCCCATATCTCCTGCACCCTTATAGCTATGGAGACGCAACTACCATAGTGCACGAATGGAGACTTACCACATACAAACACCATTCATGTGCGATGTGTAGTTTTGGCTAAAAAGTGAAATATAAGGACACACACGTCCATTTTTATATATAGACTAGCTGTTACCCGCGACTTCGCCCGCGGAGGTTTTGCAAGCAAACCCCATTTATATTCAGTATTTCAACAACCATAGTAATCTATATATATAATCGAGACGAGTTGATAATAATAATAATAATAATAATCAGCGCAGAGCCCAAACGGTTAGGAGTTGAAAGTTGAAATTTGGTACACAGATAGGGTACGTCATGAAAACGCACACTAAGAAGAGATTTTTCGAAATTCCCCCGGGGGGAGAAAGACAGTGTTAAGTTCAGTGTAACATGTGTGAGACATGTGTCGGGTGTGTGGATGTCGGCAGGTGGTGATGGACAGTCCACAGCTTGGTCACACATGTCGGTTGGGTGAGGTGACGGTGTCCCCAGGAGTGTGGGGGAGATTGTCCCACCTAGTGAAGGTGTGTAGAGTCAGAGAGTGTGTGTGTACTGACCAGGGAGCTAACAAAGTGAGTAGCTGTGTGGCTGGTCCAGTATTGTAACTATCAAAAAATGGTGGAGTGCCAAAGAGTCACTCGCTGATTTGGAGAAATTAAAGTGGTTTTATTTTTTGTGTTGTTATTGTTAGAAAGAAGCGTGTACTGTGTTCTTTTCGACTGTCTATACGAAAACATTCTACACCACCACCATCATCACAACATTTGTATACAACAGACAGGATTAAGGCTTAACACTTCCATCAACAATGGAAGTGTTAAGTAACAATGGAAGTGCTAAGTAACAATGGAAGTTTTAAGTAACAATAAAAGTTTTAACTACAATGGAAGTGTCAACAATGAAAGTGTTACGTAACAATTGAATTGTTAAGAGAAAGCGACGTGCAAGACGCAGATGCAGTTTTTTTCGTTTTTGCGGGAAATCGAACATATTTTTAGACCATCTAAAAATTCTCTAATTAGTCTGGAAACGAGGGGACCCAATTCTTGCATTCTGTGAAAACAAGTAAGGTTGACTGTAACGTAATAATAATCTTTATCTTAGTTATCGTTACTTTTGCCCGAGCAACGCCGGGTCCACCTGCTAGTTGTTATATAATGCCTACCGCTGAGAATGATGAGAATTGCCGAGAATCAAACGAACTATTTTCAATTTGATCAATTTTCTGGAATGTTTACAATCGTTCTATAATCGAACAAATATTCAATAACAAATTCGAATTTAAAACGGTTCGAACATTTTTAAAATCGAAATAAATAAAAATATTTATTACAATGTCTGAAATGTTATTAATTTAATACACCTAAGTACTCGATGAAGACTAAATCCTCTCCCTCTCCCCCCGCGGAGGAATTTCGAAAAATCCCTTCTTAGTGTACATTGCTATGGCGTGCCCTACTAAAACGCAGATAAAAACAAAAAATCGCATCTAAAATAGTACAGTAGAAGCCGTTTTTCCGGTTAAGTCTTAATCCTCTCCCTCTTCCCCGCGGGAAAATTCAAAAAATCCCTTCTTAGTGTGCGTTTCCATGACGTACCCTAACTGTGTACCAAATTTCATCTCTTTAGGTTAAGCGGTTTGCTCTGGGCGATGATGAATCAGTGAGTGAATGAGTCATTCAGTCAGTCAGGACAAGCAATTTTATATATTAGATATATTTGATTAAAGTAATAAACAATGGATATATTAATCAGAAGATAAAAACTATTAAAATTTCACAGAATAATGTTATTTCTTAAATATTTTCCCTCGATTTGGTAATAACATAGTATCTAAAAACCTGTGTTTTCCTATACAAAATGCTTTATAAATGTAAAGATCTGTAGATAAGGATAATGATAATTGCAAATGATTTAGTAATTTTCTTTTGATAAGAACTGTTGGTTTCTGTTCATTTCCATGAAGATATACACGATTTTGCATTTTATTTATAATGAAATTGCTGCTTTGCTTTATTTCGTTTTTATTGTATTGTATTCGAACAGAAATTTTTAAAAATCATACTGTTGCATGTCAAAATTACTCATTTTTCCCTGTGTTCTAATTTACGGATACCTCCACGCCTACGGCCATAATATCTGTTTTTAACTCAGAACTGTCCTCTAGAACTTTCTTCCTTTTTGTCCAACCGGCTCGCAGCAGATAGAATATCCCCTACAAGATTCTCTACTCTCAGAACATCGCAACCAAGATCATCTATAAGGTATCTATCCCCGCGCGTATCTCATGTGAACTCTCTCTTGCAACCGCTAGAAAAATAGGCTAAGTCGGTATAACCTAATATATCTATTGTATATTGTACCATATATTCCTCTTCGTTGAAAATAAACGGTTATTTAGTTGTTAAATTCGTATCTGAGTACTTTATTTCCGTCGGGCTGCTCTCCATCCGGAATCCGATCGCGTGACCTACGTTCTAATCCGAATCAACACGCCGTTTCAGCTTCCGTGTCAAACTAGACATAGTGGTGTCAGTCCTGACGAGGCACTAAAGAGGTGCCGACCCTCGGTCACATAAGTAAACAATAATTGAAGAGAATAATATGAGAACTCACTCAATATATGAAAATCAGCTAATCATTCTCAATTATACAAGTTTTTGTGAAGATAAATGAAAATCCATTGAGCTCTAACGATCAGATCAAAACACTAACAAAGTAATAATTTTCAAATTACTATGTATTATTTATAATACACAGTACATTAAATACAGTACAGTATGTTTATTAAAAAAGATAAAGTTCTAATGTTCAATTCTCACTGCACTTAAATTTAAACATTTAAAATACTGTATATATATATATATTATACACGGATAATGCAATGGTTTTCTGACTATTTTGGTTCGATGAATAATATAACGTGTAAAAATTTTACTGGCACATTTCGTGTATAAAATTAAAAATATATTGATTTTTTAAAATTATAAATAGTAAAATTAATAAATAGCTGTGTACAATAATAACTGTTACCTTAGGTGGCTAGCCTAGCTATTAGTTAAACATAGATGTAGTAGTAGAAATAAAAGGAAAATTTGTAGAAATAGCACAATTCAAAACAAACGTCAAAAACTCATCAATAGTAAGACTTCGAGTACAGTACATACAGTATATTTATCCTCCGATTTACGATTATGTTTTATTAGTAAATTAAAACCACAATAATCTCAATTCTCTCATCCAAACCATATCAGATTTTAAAATTGTTAAATTTAAAGTAATCAATTATACAAACGGGTTTCTTCTCATTTTTAAAACATACTTTCATAATATGATTTGGGGAACATTCTAAGGTTTAGTTTATTTGGTTATGGCAACGCGACACGTCGGTGATCTGCCGAGGGAGAGGACTTTTATGGGAAACTGGTATTACAGATGTGAAGAAAACCCGGAAAACTTTACGTGGCCAACGCATTGGCGAGGTGAGAACCCAAGTACCATTCCATTCGGCCACTAGTGGGCTAACATTTTAAGGAATTCTCACTTATGATCATAACAACCACACCTATCACCAGATTTGAACCTGATTGAGCAATTATGGATTGCCGTTGAACATAGGAACCACTGCATTTCTAATCTATGTCAGAATCTCATTCAGTTTTAAGCCACTGTTCTTCAAGTGTGAGTAGGTCTTGTTTCCAGAAGATTCAGAACTTTCTGCTTCCATACCTCAATGTATGGCTGCAGTTCTCAAGATCAAAAATGAGCCAACATTCGGTATGTGTGTATATTTCAGCTTATTATGCTATTTACAAGGAACATGTTAACTTGTATATTGTTTTTATATACATATATACGGTATTGATAACTTTATATTGTAATATTCATACTTAAAATCAATTAGTCAAAGTTTAAATTCTTTAGATTTAATAAAATTTGAATGATTGATATAACCATAATATAATAATAACAATAAATATTTGAGGTTTCAATTGTCTGGACTTTGAATATTTACTTTTTGTGTTTTGTATGTTTTCTCGCCATGCATCAAAGAGATTTTTGATTGCTAACATGAATTTTCATTGTAAATGTGCTTTAAATTCCTTTATAAAATGAACATGATTTAAAACGTTACCCCACTCTTCTACAGTATTTGGCTTAAATAAATGTTGTATGGTGACGTAAAAAACTTTTTATAACAATTCTAAAAATATAATTAATATTGTTTAATGATTTTTAATTCGTATAATAAATAAAAACTTCTCGAAGATTTGTTCTTAGATCCACCCCTGGATGCCATATCAATATAATTGATGATATCCGTGGGCGGATCCAAGAACAAATATATGTTTTATGTAACACTCAAAATAATTAATAAAACGGATGAATTGTTTAGGTTCATCCACTATTCAATCATTTCCATTTCATTAATTTTTATAATAATTATATTACTGTTATTTATGGCTTGAGTATATATTTTATAATAAACTTAACATGACATTAAAAATAAAACAATGTAATTATAAAATTAAATAATTCTTTGGAATACAAATGCCTAAATTTTAAGGAAGTTCTCACTAAAAGTTCTTCTTATAACCTTATAAATCAATTATCTCTATTTCTATTTATTGGATTACGAAGATTTTGCTTGTATACTGTACTGTATAAACTAAAGGAAGAAGAATAAATGAAAGAACGTATTGAATATGTTTATGTTAATATCATTAAATAAGAAATTTATATTAAAATCTTCTCACTTATATTTTAACTAAAGAAATAAAAATTATTGCCTTCATTAGACGTAATTAATTCCCGAAACGTCTAAAAAGTTAAATGACTTTTTCCGCAGGATTTCTGAAAATCCAAATTAGTCTGTAGATTTCATTTATATTTTTATTATTTCTAATGAGACGTATAAATTAAATTTTGTATAAGCTGTACTCTTTTAATGACTGAAAACACTTTTTTAAGTCTTGGTTTCATATCTAAAACAATTTCTTAAGTCTTCATAAAAAGGATTCTCCTATATCGTATGATACGATAGGTCATAACATAGCAAAATTTATAAACTCTTTTAATTAATAGGAAAAAAATGAGTTAGTTAGATAGAATATTTACTCGAAAATTAACGATCATTCACATAGAGATTGCTAGAATGAATTAATTTATCTGTATTATCTTTTAGCTTCATCATTAATTTCATCGCGTGATGTAATTTCATTGCTTATTAATATTACACTGAAAATGTTTAAATGCATTAATAAATAAATAAATATTATTGAAAAAAGAACCCTCAAGAAACCGATAAAGTTACTATCGTTTGTTGTTTTCATCTACAGTATTTATGGTAGCGGCTTATAACCTTTACAGCTTCTTTTCATGAAAACATCTTTTATTCTTTTTAATTCTAAAAGCGGATCAACTCGAAGGTTAAAGAAAAAGTAAGATCCAGTTCCAGACAACAAGTAAACCTTTCCAGTGCTTAACGAAACTATTGTTTTACCATCTTTTTCTTTTTGTATTTTCTGAATTGTTAACGTTTGTCTGCATTTTAAAAACGTTTTAACATTTTTTTTTTATTATATAACATACTTTAAGATTTTTATTATGTTTTTTTTTCTTTTGTAATTTATGTAATCTGGAGTTAGTTTCATTATGCATTATCTTGTGAATAACAAAAGATACGAGCTTCTTAATATTGTGAATTGCATTTTTTTTTTTATAAANATAAATAAAAAATCAATAATGTTAATGATCAAAGCTATAGCATTAAGACACCAAAAATTCATATTTTTATATGATTTTTTAGTACCTAAATATCAGAGCTCTGACGTTATGTAATTTTTAAATGTTTGAATTCTGTAATTAAGATTATATCTGTATTAAATGATTATAGTAATGACGTACAATACAGCTATATATTCGAAATAGTGTGAAATATATAGAATATTTCACACTATTTTCCATTAATTTGAGTAAAAAAAGAAGAAATTTACATTATACAATTCAAATTATTAACATTAGAAATCCAATGTCATAGCGATATTTGGCACCTATTTCCAAGAGTAAACAGGCTTTTCATATACGACGATAGTAAAAAGCACTTTGATATAAAGTATTGTATATACAGAAGTAGAATTTAGATTTAGCGGCCAAGGGCACAGCGTAACGGATCTGTCCTTAAGAGGATAAACCACTTAGGACAGATATCCGTTAAAGAATCGCCGTTTATTTTACAATACCCGAAGGTTTTTAAATAATCGATATATGATTTTGTTTTGTGAAAGAACAGAAATCAAAAATAATCAAAAGAATCGACAAAATTGAAGGGAGATAATAAATTAACATAATTTGGAATTAGAAGTGTTAAATGCCATTTTGTACTAAATTTAATAATCACAAATTGATGATTAATTAAATTTAAAGAAATCTAAAAGAAAAGATTCGATATGGAATAAAAAAAAATCCTATGAAAATACATGGCAACTGATAATTTTAAAAATATGCTTATCATAGAAAACATGAAATATATCTCCTCTTAAGAGAGGTTTTGAAGATTAAGAATACAGTAGCACGAAATTTTTATCTATTGTCTGCTTAAATCAAGATAAAAATACATTGAGTTCTATTACTATATCGGGACCAGACGTTTTGTCAGCCAAACCCGAGTTTTAATGTAAATGCATACAAGATGTTACAAATAAGATGAAAAATGATAAGTAAGTTGAGAATGACTAAAAAAGGTGGAGGATCGGACTAATTACGATCAAACAAAGCATGTTGTCCAAAAGTTTGTGTGTCCGTGGTCTCGGGATTATGGTGTGTTGTGGAGGTTTCTCACCAAAGTTCAATGGTAGGTGGAGTCAAAGATGGTGTTATTGAAAAGTACGTGAAAATCTAAATAACATTTACTCTGGGATAATTTTTTACAACCCTACTCGATAACATAAACATATAAAAAAGTCAGAAAAGGTAGGCAGGCAAATACGTACTGTACTGTACTGTACATAGGCGCAACTGTCGTTAGATAGCTCTTTTGTACTTGTTTGGCAATAACTAATTCTACTCATTCGCAAGTTATGGGACTGGTTCCCTTTATTTGTAACACCACGTATAAATCAAATCTCAAGTTACTTCTCCCGGACTAACTTATAAGTAATTGTTATATAATTGTATTTTATTAATTGCAGCAATGTTAAATTAATTGGCATCTATGATCCAAGCAATATTCACTCCTTAAGTGACTATTAAAAATAAATCCTTATACTTTCATGCATTTTATCGTTAAGCAGAATTATAGTTCATAATTATCCTATATAGGAATATACAGTGTACATAATAGAATGAATATTTAATACATTTATTTAAATTCTAAAATATATTTATCAGTGTTTAATAGACATAAATTTTAATAATTCTTGTCATTATAAAGGTATGAAAACCCATTTAAAATTTTTGGAAATTATCTTAGGCTTAATTATATATATTGTGGATAAATAAAAATTAAATTTCTTTGATATTAAATAGGTTATATATGACTTCTTAAATGGCTTTTATAAACTATAATACAGTATTATATTCATAAGAATATAATATTATAGTTATAATTTGTACTATGTAATTTCATAACCTTATAATATAGTGTAATCATTATAACATCATTATGATAAATAATGGTAATGATCACATAATTAATTATTATTATTTCAATTGTAATTATATCATTATGATGAATCACATTGATGTAATCGTTATGTTAAATAATGATTACATTATACCACATGATTTATTTATCATATAACATAAGCTTTTTGTGTATAGTTTTTGAACTGTTTTTAGTATTTTTTGAAGTGAAAATCGAATTACTGATTATTAAAATTTTTAAAAAATGTGTTAGTTTGAGCTAATTTGTATCTATCTGAATAGGTCGAATGAATGAATTGTTAAATTCCGAATTGTAATTATAATATTCTCTTTTGCGTGAACTTAATAATAGAAACAGAATTGAGTTCATTTCATTAAGACCGAGATTACTATGGCTTTGTTATCCATTTCGTTGAAATCAAAATATAATTAGAGAAGCGGTATAACCTGCTAAATAAAACAAAAGACAAATAATGCACTTTACTCATTCACTTACATTTATTTCCCAAAAGAGTGTCGGAAGAAACACAATAAAAGCCTAAATATAATTTATTGGTTATCAACTTGACAGCAAATTTCTCGTTTGTACTTCGTAATATCCAAAACAAAAATTATCTAATACATTCAATAATTATTTATACCTAGATACAGTTAAAAATGGGAGGAAAAAAAAACACCACTTTATCTACACTTTATCTTAAGAATTCGTTTAAAATAAATTCAAATAATAATTTTATAAGATTTATAAATTAATAAATCTTTCAATAAATAATCACTTCAATGTTCGATATAAAATCACATTAATTTATTGAAAAGAATCCAACAATGGGTTGTATAACTTTCCCGGCTGTTATCAGTTTTATTTTTAAAAAATTCGTTCATACTATAGGGTTAATTAAACTAATGTTAATAAAAAGTATTAATAACAAAATTATGTTATTCAATCATAAAAATCAACTTCTCGAATGTCATTTTAATACATGTCTGTTTGGATAATCACTCCTCAAGGTATCATTATTATCACTTTGTCCGACAGATGATAGCAGTATTCATATTGACCCGTCAGTGTTATAAATTACGATAAAGAACGTGAAATTTATTACAGTGTCCGATTTTGTTTGTCATTATGTCATTATAATGGCTGAGCATTATTTATAAAGCCCGTATTAATCATATATTCCATAACATATATATGTCCTTTATTGAAATAGAATCTTTGTCAATTAACTTTCTAAATTGAATCTATTTATAAGCAAGTAAAAGTTATGTGATTAAGGGTCAAGAAGAGAGTTTGGCTCTTCTACATTCAAACCTGTCGTGTGTCACCGCAGTTCGTGAGGAGTGCATAAAGAACAGGTATATAAACTCGAAAATCACGGTCCCCTCCTCTTTTGGTCCTGTTCTCCTGTTTATGCAAACTGTATAGAGAATAAACGTGTAAAATTAACGGTTTTATATCTATTTCCTTCTTCAGACACCTTAAGATTAGTGGGAATCTTACAAAATCATCCTGTGTTCTTAATTATCAATTCATATACATTTAATTACAATATTTATTAAATAAAATGTGACATTCTGATTTATCGTTATATCATTTAGCCTAATTATTATTTAAAATTATTCAAAAAAGTATTTAACTAAGTTTATGAAAGAGGCTTCACTATTGTTAAAAAAGTTTAACAAATAACACATTTTATCATCTGGATATGACATTAAGAATGAATCCTTTTCGCATTATTAATAGTAGATTAATTTCAAAAATGAGAATGAGATTAGTAAAATGAATTAACCACAATATTTTTTTGTTTAAATACATTTTATCCATAAATTAATTTTAATTACAATTAACTAACTTTTTCAGAAAATATTCGTTATTATTAATTAAATGTTATAAAAATAGATATATATAATTTCTCTGACATAAGATAACAATAATTTCAGTTCAGTTATAACATATTTCAAAAGAGGAAAAACCGTTTTTTTACAATAAAACAATAAAATTAAGATTAATCAAATTGAATTATTAAATACTAGTGGGCCCGGCGTTGCTCGGGCAAAAGTAACGATAGCGAAGATTAAGATTATTACGTTATAGTCAACCTTGCCCGTTTTCACAGAATGCAAAAATTGGATCCCCCGTTTCCAGACTAATTAGAGAATTTTTACATGGGTCTAAAAATATCTTCAATTTCCTGCAAAAACGAAAACCAACTGCACTTTCTCTTAAAACGTCGCTTTCTCTTAACAATTCCATTGTTACGTAACACGTCCATTGTTNCTAAAAATTTAGATTAAGAATCTTATTCAGAATTTACCTAAAACTCATCAAATTCTTATTGAAATACTTAAATAATAAGAATATAAAAGTATATTTAAGCCTTTGCTTAAATTTTATTCTGCTGATTTTGTGTAATTGAAAATATTATTGGAGAGGTTGCGACCGAAATTTTCATCTGTAAAACGTGAACGTCGAACGTCGAGCGCCGCTATCTTGTAAGTGGGCTCGACGTTCGACGTTCACGTTTTAAAAATGAAAACTTCGGCCGCAACCTCTCTATTATATGTTTTAATGTCACTTTGACATGTGTATAACGATATATGCCAAAAATTTTTAGATTTAATTACAGTTTTCAAGACTTGTCAGTTTATTTTATTGCAGTAAATAAAAATAAACTATGATATACGACTCATATATAAAAGAAATGCTAATATTTTCCTAACCCTTTTCAAAACTATTTAAAATCGTGTTAAATTCGTGTAAATATGAAAAATTTGCCTGCGAAATAAAGTATTTAATGTGTTATAACATATTCTCCTACACGTTTACATGTAAAATTTTAAAATAGCAATCAAATCTGTCAGAATATTCGGGATTTATAATCAACATAAAAAGTTAAAAGTAGATTAATGTACGAAAGCAAAATCCAATAAAATCTTTAGAAAGTTTAACGCAGTCCTAAAATTTTAGATATTATTAGAAATTATATTGAAATAAAGGACGAAAAAAGTGAAGAGGAAATAAATAAATATTATTGAAAAAAGAACCCTCAAGAAACCGATAAAGTTACTATCGTTTGTTGTTTTCATCTACAGTATTTATGGTAGCGGCTTATAACCTTTACAGCTTCTTTTCATGAAAACATCTTTTATTCTTTTTAATTCTAAAAGCGGATCAACTCGAAGGTTAAAGAAAAAGTAAGATCCAGTTCCAGACATAGAAGAGGCTTCGTTAACGCTCCGTCTTAATTAAACAATTAAATGAAATGTAAACTAGAATTTTAAATATGAAATATCTAGATTATTATTTTTTAAAACTCTTTCCACCCAATGGACACTAAGAAGTCCTTTTTTCCATAATTATGATGAGATTGGTGATATCCACAATGGCAACTGGATAGTGAGGTTCGGGACCCAATATAACTAAAACCTACCACTACGGCACTTTTGGCATTGCAAACCGTGTGATCCTTTTGATATTTAATTATATGGGCGTTTAAAAAGGGTGGTTAATACCTTCAGAACGGGGACCCACATTGAGCAGCACTAAAAGTGCCGTAGTGGTGAGTTTTGGTACTAATCTTTAACAAAAATGTCTTACAAATTCTGAAATATCAGATTTAGTTAGCGTTTTTGTGGCGTTTAGTACTTTAAATAAGTTTAAATATTGCACCAAATAACCATTGTTTACATCACCAAATAATGATAAATATTTATCGAACTACGAATAAACCTAATACGCGTAATAAACAATGATTTGTATACATATTTAAATCAAAAATTCGATTGAAATATGTACCTACGTCAATATAAACAAATCATATTTTCGAAGCGAGAGAAAGCACGATGGTGGCACTTCCGGTTTTACTCCACGTGAAAGTCCAATGGGAACCAACGACGAGATTATACTTGCTTGACTACGTTTAACTTAAATAAATTTATGAAGTATCCAACTTGTTCAATTGAACTAATTTTATTTACACTTTGACAGTCAAACTAATTTAACAACTTAAACGAGTTTAACTTTTCGAGTGTAAACGTATTATAATAAGATAAATTATCTAATATTTATAAAGCCCGTATTAATCATATATTCCATAACATATATATGTCCTTTATTGAAATAGAATCTTTGTCAATTAACTTTCTAAATTGAATCTATTTNGTTTAGTAATTCGCTAAAATTGGCAATTTTCATCTATTTATTGAAGTATTAAATTAAAGAAAATCATTCAAATATTCATTTAATAAATTAAGCACTAATAAAAGAAATTATAACAAATATTATTTTTATTGAGCTTCAATTTGAAAAAAAAACTGTAGACCTATAAATTCCAACTGTCATCCGTCCGTCCGTCTGTCTGTCATTTTTTAATTTCGAGACGAAAGAAAGACGAGACCAGATATGATATGGAAACCTTAGGGACTTTTCAATTGTTCTACTATGTAAAGAATAATTTTCTGCTTGTATGTTAAAGTTAAGTTTCGTGCTAGTCGGATGTCCATAGTATGGAATTCATATTTGTAAAGATAATGCAGGATAAAGTTGAATTAAAACTGCACCTGTATATTCAATTAATGCTTCTTTTATCAGCTAAACCTTGTTTCTTTCATCCTCTTCCAGCGTATTTATTCATTCTCATCACAAATAGAAACCAAACGCCATTTAGAAAATTTAAATATAAATACTCGAACACGAAAGATATATACAGTATGTGTACTTTTTAAAATAAAAGCAACATCTTTTAACAGCTCGCTAATTAAAATTAGCATTTATTTACTCTGATAAATTATAATTATACTAGTAAATTTTTACTTGAAAATAAAAATGCTTATTTACTTAATAACTCTTGAATTCAACAAAATTATTAAAAGCTATTCAACAAAATTACACTAATCACGTAGAAAATTATCACTAATACTCTGTATTGACTAAAGTTGCCTTTCAAACACAACCTATTTTTAAAACTTGAATTTCTTATTTTCTTTCTAATTAACTACAGTCTCTTTTACCTGTTTTATGGAAGAATATCCAATTGTTCTGCTAATTATAAAGAGTTATTTAATATTTTGAAGTTGCGAAACATTCGACAATATAATTATTTTGCATTAAAAAAAAACTCTTACAATGCTTTTCTTAAGACAAAGCATTTAAAAATAAAATTAATGACTAAAAATTTAGATTAAGAATCTTATTCAGAATTTACCTAAAACTCATCAAATTCTTATTGAAATACTTAAATAATAAGAATATAAAAGTATATTTAAGCCTTTGCTTAAATTTTATTCTGCTGATTTTGTGTAATTGAAAATATTATTGGAGAGGTTGCGACCGAAATTTTCATCTGTAAAACGTGAACGTCGAACGTCGAGCGCCGCTATCTTGTAAGTGGGCTCGACGTTCGACGTTCACGTTTTAAAAATGAAAACTTCGGCCGCAACCTCTCTATTATATGTTTTAATGTCACTTTGACATGTGTATAACGATATATGCCAAAAATTTTTAGATTTAATTACAGTTTTCAAGACTTGTCAGTTTATTTTATTGCAGTAAATAAAAATAAACTATGATATACGACTCATATATAAAAGAAATGCTAATATTTTCCTAACCCTTTTCAAAACTATTTAAAATCGTGTTAAATTCGTGTAAATATGAAAAATTTGCCTGCGAAATAAAGTATTTAATGTGTTATAACATATTCTCCTACACGTTTACATGTAAAATTTTAAAATAGCAATCAAATATGTCAGAATATTCGGGATTTATAATCAACATAAAAAGTTAAAAGTAGATTAATGTACGAAAGCAAAATCCAATAAAATCTTTAGAAAGTTTAACGCAGTCCTAAAATTTTAGATATTATTAGAAATTATATTGAAATAAAGGACGAAAAAAGTGAAGAGGAAATAAATAAATAAATATTATTGAAAAAAGAACCCTCAAGAAACCGATAAAGTTACTATCGTTTGTTGTTTTCATCTACAGTATTTATGGTAGCGGCTTATAACCTTTACAGCTTCTTTTCATGAAAACATCTTTTATTCTTTTTAATTCTAAAAGCGGATCAACTCGAAGGTTAAAGAAAAAGTAAGATCCAGTTCCAGACAACAAGTAAACCTTTCCAGTGCTTAACGAAACTATTGTTTTACCATCTTTTTCTTTTTGTATTTTCTGAATTGTTAACGTTTGTCTGCATTTTAAAAACGTTTTAACATTTTTTTTTTATTATATAACATACTTTAAGATTTTTATTATGTTTTTTTTTCTTTTGTAATTTATGTAATCTGGAGTTAGTTTCATTATGTATTCATTATCTTGTGAATAACAAAAGATACGAGCTTCTTAATATTGTGAATTGCATTTTTTTTTAAATAAAATTCACGTAGTATATAATTTTATTATACAATGAAACCTGTCTAAAACGTGATCGTATCGATCAAAATTTTATATTTTTCATGAAAAAATTCTGTGTAAAAAAAATCCAATATCTTAGGAATTACAAAAAGAAATTCCAAAGATATTGGGTTTTGAACGATTTAATTCCATTTTACTCGGGTTATATTAAATAATTATCATACATTTCCGCATTTAACAGGTTTAAATCGTATAATAGTAATGTATTTTACATAAAAAAATATCCGAAATTTATTTATTATTGTAGATAATTAGAACTGTTCCGAGATTTGTTTTCCGTTTTACATAGGTTTTTACTGTATTTATGTATTGTAAAATATAATAAATTATTGAATATATACAGGTGATTTTGACATAATTTATTCTCTGATATGTTTACCACATTATTACATTAATTTTTAAAAAATAAATATAATAAATATGCACCATATATAGATTTTTGAATATAACATATAAACATGCATAAATATATATATATATGTATGTATGTATGTATATACAATAAATAGATTTTTAACACGTTTAAATTGATTTTAAAAATATGCATTTATATATGTAAAATTTTACACTTACAATTTTTTCTTTTAATTATTTAAACTTAACTTTTTAAATTTTCGATTATATTTAAACACGAGATTTAATATCACATCAAATTCATAATAATTAAGTTTTAAAGAAAAGTTAAATAAAATATATATATATATACTGTATATATACTTTACTGATTAAAAGAATCCTGCTCTCTAGAATATTAAAAGTTACATTCATGAGCAATATGTCAATCGTAGTTTTAAATTTAACAATAATTATTAATTTAACTACAATTAAACTCTAATTATTAGCGAGGTTGCGTTCGAAGTTTTCATCTCTCAAACGTGAACGTCGAACGTCGAGGGCGGCGCTCGACGTTCGACGTTCACGAAAACTTCAGCCGCAACCTCTCTATTAAGTAGGATTTTATAATAGAAACTTTTTAGAGTCATCGATTTTAACTTTTTAACTTTAAAACAAGGTGGTTTGAAAGTTTGTTAACCGTATTTTTTAAAGTAATTAAATAATTTGTGAGTTAAAATGTGTGATTTGTTTATTGAGCAAATAGAGAGGTTGCGGCCGAAGTTTTCATCTTTAAAACGTGAACGTCGAACGTCGAGCGCCGCTTTCTTGTCGCTGTGTTTGGACGTCTGACATGACTTGCAATCATTGGATTTGATAGTTTCAAAATTNTTACAAGATAGCGGCACTCGACGTTCGACGTTCACGTTTACAGATGAAAACTTCGGCCGCAACCTCTCTATTATGTTATTTTAAACAACTTTTGCAAAGTTTAAGTAATAAACTATCTGAATTAGTCTATACAATGGTTAACAGATCATCTTGCATTTATGAATTTTAATACTTTTATTTAAAACTATATTTAATTTCTTATTATTAGGAGAAAATAAGATAATTGTTTTTCTATATTTTTTAAATATAAATTATATTTTTAAAGTGTTATTATTATTTTTATCGATGGTTAATCAAAGTGTTAGTTAAAGGAATACTTTGTCTGTCAAGAAAAGATATTATTCGCATACTTTTAAAATAAATGGGACTTAAAATATTATACATAGTTGAATAACAAGGAATTCATCTTCTAATGTGGTTAATGTTTTTTGTATTGTTCACATTCTATTTTCATTTGTTTTATTTCTAACGCTTCAAAAAATCTTCCCTTCAACTATTCGATTAAACAATATAAACTCTGAAAATCCTATTTATTTTAAAATTTATTGGAACAAACGTGAATTTAATTATATTTATATTTGTATCTGTAATATTTATTCGTCCTTTAAAAGATGATTTCAATCCAAAGCATGTCATTTTGTGTTAAAATATTTTTGAAAAATTATTCGACTAGAAATTGAATATCTAGAAGTTTTTCATTTGGAAAATTGTCATTCAGAAAATGAATTATTATTATTATTATTATTATAAACTCCATATTTATGGAAACTATTTGAATAATATTTTGAAGATAAATAGGCACTTATGTATTATTTATATCGTAATTTGTACAAGATCAGTTTTCTTCTAGAGAGCCAGAATTCTTATTGGCTTATTTACCTTATACAGGATGAATTGTTACTAAATACAATAATTTTACAGATGATAGAATCAAAAATTTTAATATTTATCGACAGTTATTTGTCAAATACACAAGATTATATGCGAATAATATATATTTTATGAGATTTTATGATGATTTAGAATTTAGATAAAGTGGTTTAAAGATAATTTATCCTATTTTTATTTCTTTAATTAATCATCATTGAGATTACTTCCATTTTTTTATTATTATTCTTTTCAAGATTTTATCGTAAAATAGCTTACATTCATACGTTATTTATCTTCTTTATCATCTCTTAGGATTATTGAATTTAGTAACGATGCATCCTCTATATAAAAAGTTAACTTTTTCTTTACTAAAAATAAATAGAAATAAAGTTTATCGTGTAACATGATTACAGAGTTATGGTAGCGTAATCGTGATTCCTTAAAGATACATCTCCCGTGGGACTAAATGTCATGGAAGATGCCAATGATGTAAAAGTATAGGTAGAACTAATATGCGTAACTTCGTTACGACTAGTGACACTTTTTAACCTCGGCTGTCTGCAATTTAATTTATTATTAGGGTAACAAGAAGAAAAGATTGTCGTTCTTCTACATGTTCTGTGGAAATAACGTAACATCTTCTTTCTAAATTTTGTAGACATGAAACAATATACGATAGGATTGAGGCAACTGTGTACGAAGGGTAATAAATAAAATATAAAACGAATAGTATATGTTCCATGATTATATACGTCTAGACAACATTTTTTAATAATATCCAGAATAAGCCGAGGTCCCCAACATACCAGAAACAGTATAACAATCAGAATTAACATCTTTATGACCTGTAAAATAGTTTTATATATATATTAAATCTCTTATAACTGAATAAAAATTTTAAATTATATTTTAAGACAAAATAATTTTTATTAATTAATCTCACTTGTTGTCTGGCTCTCTTGACATCTTGTATATCTGCGCTGACATGGCTTCTAAGTATGAGTTTTTTGTTACCATGATTTGGGCTCTGAGAATTTCTGCTTACGACAAATCTCTGTTGGCTAGACGACTCCCTAAATCAGTTTATATTTTATGTACAATTAATCGTTTTTTTTTTTTAATTTTAAAGTATAAAATGAGTTTAACATTACCTAAAAGTATTAGTCAGCTCATCCATTGTTTTGGTGCTAATCCACAATTCAATAATTACCCAACTATAACAAACAATCATTAGAACCGAAGGAATGGCAAAAAGGGCTGAAAATCTATAGACAGCAATAACAAATCCTCTCCAATCTCTTAAATCCTTACACAAGAATAAGGTCACTGTGATTCTGTAATTAGAAACAATCGTCTTCTCCATGTTCTGAAAAATAATTAGATTTACACAGTTTTAATTTCGAAATAATGTATTTAAAGACTATGAATAAATTTCCATTTAATACTTTTTTTCATTCTTTTTCTACTAAATTTGAAAAGGATTTATCTTGTCATTGATTAGATTAGAAAACTTTTCTGGAGTGTTTGCAAATATTTGAATAATCACTAAATAAAGAGTTTTCTTTTTATAATGATATGAAGGTATAAGTTAATGCGTTGTATACACTTTATACTACTGTAGGTTCTTGCAGCCCCACTAATAGCCCTTCATTTAACGGGCCTCAATAAATTACAAAGAAACATTTCGTACTGCCTGGCAGATTACTCACGAAAAGTTGTTAGAGTTTTGTATCATTGCTTAATGTAAGTGGACATTGACTAGTTTATTCTTTACAGTTTAATTTGATCAATTTATTTAGGAAGTTATAACTTGATATAATAAAATTATATATAATGAAGAAAGACAGCATGTAAACTTGTTCGAAAATTATCTGCTTTAAATGTGAATTTCTATTAGGTGAACGCAATGCTGTTTTTTATTTGACCCCTAAATTCTGTTATGCGTCTTCAATCAGTACGGACATTGTCATTTTGACCCCGCTNCTGTCATGTATTTCTCATTCATAGTTAATGTTACAACTGATAATTATAAGTTAATTCTAAATTCTAAATATTTAACACATAACGTTTAACATATGCTTATCAATCTTGTATCTACGAATAAATGTAAATTTTGGAATTAATTATTCGTGAATTCAGAAGTCAGCTTTATGATGATGATGATGATGTGTTTCTATGTTTATATTACTGAATATATATTGCAATGTAATTTATTAATATGATTAATATTCTTTATAATTCACAAAGTAGAGAGAAAGAGAGAGAGAAAAAAAACTAAAATAACTGAAAATATATTAAGAGAATCTCACTGAAATTAAAAAGGGACGAATTGATTAAATTATATTAGAAAAAAAATTATTTGAATAACATGTTTTGAAAAATATCTAGGTCCTATAAAACAATTTAGTATTTACTGCATTACAAATACGATTGCTTTATAGCTAACATCCGTAATAAATAAAATATTTTCTCGAATTTTTCCGGGTTAATAATAAAGATAGAATTCAAAAATTTATCTTCGTGTATGCCATCATGATAAGGTCAATAACTTTTGCAGTAGGCGTGAAGAAGGCCATTACACTATAACTAGACTCTTTGACTGCTAGACCGAATACATAAATCCCAAAGGAAATATACAGAAAAGCATTTATGAATAATTTATAAGCCGCACATATTTCTCAATGTTATTAACTAGAAATTTTTATAAACATTATAGCATATAATATTCTAGATAATTTTATCAAACACTTATGTTTACACATGTAAAGATACTTACATTGACAGCAACCATCGGTGCAGCTAATAAAAGTGATAATATCCAAACTCCAACCATTAACTTCTTACAATTACTAACTGTGCACAGGGAACGAGATCTTATAGGGAATACGATAACCACAAATCTGTGTAAAATTTAATAAAATAAAACATTTTTTTTTCAATTACGCGTCATCTCTTTTAAAAGAATTAAATTAAATTAAGTTTATACTGGAAAGGGAGTCTTCGAATATTAGAAATAACCAAAATGATTAAATTTAATTGTGTAAAAGCAACACGATTAAATGATTGTTGAGAAAGCGAAAGCATGTTTTATTTAATAATATCTCAATTAGTTGGTCAATTAGCTTTCACATAATTCATGCCATTCTATATTTAATAATATATTTAAAGATTTTGTTAATTTACAATAATTTTTTACTAACGAATTGCATTTTTTTATATTAGAATAAGATTTTCCCACATTATTTGTTCATAAAAGAGAAATTTTAATTATTTACGTTTAACTTAAGTTATATAAAATAATTTTAATCAACCTATTGAAAATAAATTGTAATCCTCTATGCTGCCATAGTCGATACATGTTTATTCTATATTGAGAAAAATAAAAAGAAAGTTGTTATCATATTTCACGTATTGAAGTTTATGAACCATAAAATAACATGTTTATTCGCCTTATTTACTAAAGGATAAATTATTCTGATATTAATCATCGATCTGTGTAGCTTTATGACATTAACAAATGTTTCTGTCAAGATCAGTTAGCTCGAACTAATAGAGATAAATTTAATTTTCCTCTTATCCATTATAAATGTTTAAAAAGCTTTTATATGAGAGTAATAAAATATATTTTTAAAACATTTATAAACTTACCTTTCTAGAGTAACTGCAGATAAATTAAAAACTGATGCAAATGCAGAAAGAGTTTCAGCATAAGCAGTTAATTTGCAGATAGTGCCTTGTGTATCCCAAGAAATTACGAAATAATGAGCTACATCTAGTGGTGCACAGATAACCAAGAGGAGAAGATCAGCAACAGCTAAACTCACCAAGAAAATGCTTGTTGCGTTACTGGCTGCACGATTACGAAGCAATACCACAATAACAATAACATTTCCTGTTACGCCTATCACAAATGTGATAATGTAAGTGACTATAATGGGAAAGAAATACTCATTTATAACCCATGGTATCAGCATCTCTTCCGGATGAGCGAAAAAGATTGCATCTTCGGGTGCTCTCAAAATGTTCTTGGTAACGTTTGGTTTAATAATGAATAAACAACTATCGTTTGATGCAGCAGTTTCGTTTATATCATTTAATAAGCAGACACTCATGTTTATTATTGTATTATTTTAATCGATTTCTTTTAAAATTTAGATTATTTCAAGAGCATTTTCGTGAAATCTGAAATATAATTAAAATGTATAGTAAATGTTCAAAGTAATGAAGAAATTTTTATAAAATAATCAGTGCAAAAAAAGGAAGTTATTAATTTTAGAAGAATTTTTTTAAAAATTAATTAAACTTTACTTCTTAAACTATTTCTATTTAGTTTTCTTAATTAAAAAGAAGAAAAAATATTTTAAATATTTGATAAACAATTAATTTAATTTGTATTTTTTTAATTTCATTTTGCAGATTTTATTATTTTTCACCGTCATCTTTATTTTATCTTACTATTTATTTTTCTTAATTCTTGATCGATATATTTGTATGCCGTAGCACTTGTTCCCTGGAGGAATGTCACCGCTATGACTCAAATTTTCTTATTATTATAACCAGAAAATATTTGAAGAATGGAGGGGGAAACCATTTAACTAATTATTCAAGACAGTTTTCTATCAATTCTTATTTATAAGATTTGAATAATTCATCAAAATTTAGAATTATTTTCCTTTTAAGTCTCACTACCTATTCAAATTTCGCTTATTGTCTACAGACAGAAATATTGAATTCGAACTTTAAACACAAGATTATTTTAGAATTTTGTTTAGTCACAGAGTGAATCTCTCTGAAATAAAAGCATTTTTTTTGATATTTTTTGAAAAATATCAAAAATTATTACACTTTTTTTCTTCTATTTTATTCCATAAATATAAGTATAATATCAATAAATGGTTCATAACACAGCCTTACAAGCGAAAGAAAGGCACTAAAATTCCTATACACATACAGACACACAAAAAAGATTTATAGCCAAATATTGAAAGCTTATAGTATTATTTTATTAAGCTTTAAGAATATTATTATCTTTCAGAAACATTTTAGGTTTATTTCATTTACCGTCAAGTAAGACTGTCATCGAAATTTCATTCTCACATAGGCTATAATATCTAACAGTTCATTACTACTCCTACTAACCAAACTTTTCTCATAAGTTATCCTCTTGCTGTCATGTATTTCTCATTCATAGTTAATGTTACAACTGATAATTATAAGTTAATTCTAAATTCTAAATATTTAACACATAACGTTTAACATATGCTTATCAATCTTGTATCTACGAATAAATGTAAATTTTGGAATTAATTATTCGTGAATTCAGAAGTCAGCTTTATGATGATGATGATGATGTGTTTCTATGTTTATATTACTGAATATATATTGCAATGTAATTTATTAATATGAACTTTATTTGTTATTAAATCATTAAACTGTTACGAATAAATTATAATTGAATGAAATAATTTTAAATAAATTGGTGCTATTTAAAAATACCCCCTTTTTTTACGTATTCTGTATAATGCAATTTCTAGAAAAGGTATGGTGTATTGTGCAAATGTAATTAAAATAACTTATTTTTAAGTGAAACAATTACAAAATAATACAATTGTGTGGAATAGAATTCGTTTAATTAATTATATTATTTTATTTAAATTAAGATGATTTAAGTAAGACAATATAAGATCATTAAGATAATATCTATTATATTTTAATGTGTTTAATAAATTAATTAATAGGAAAAATTAAAGTAATTAAAAAGGTAGAATTTACATTAATTTTAAATATATATATATCTATTAATGCTTGTATTAAGTTTAATATAATCCTGTAAAAGTTATTTGGGTTTATTTTATAAATTATTATAGGATTTTAATTTACATAAGTCTTTTAGAATTTTAAATCTGTTATTTAAATATTTATGCTTCATTATAAACTTAATATCATTTTGTACGAATATAAACAGTGTTTATATACATGTAAAAAATTGAAATTTTGCAAATCATTTGCATTTATCTGCATAAACTTCATTGTTATAAATGACTGTTGTTATAAAAGAAAATTAACATTAAATTTCCTAAAATCCCATTAGAGTTAAAACTAAATCCTATTAGCACGAAGAAAATTTGTCCTTAAAGATGTCAAGAACATCTGAAATTTCTCTTTATAGATGGACAGCTTATTATCTGTTGTTGATTTATATTCTGTACTAATAAAATCGTTCTTAAATTAATTTAATTCTTTATAATTTTCAAACTCTAATTAAAATTTTTATTGCTTATTTACATCATAAAAGTCTCTATCATATTTTCTTTACATAATTATTCTTTAAATAGAGTTACGAAGGGAGTCAAAACTTTTTGATATTACGAGCAGAATTACTTTTAATTGGATCATTATATTGATTTGAAATATTTTATTTTGGAAAATATAATTAATCGTCTTTTCTAAGTTTTAAAATTTTTCCATTTAACTCTAAAGGGATCAACAAAAATATTTTGTAGAAATTTTATTTTATTTCTTTATTATTACAAGCGTTTAATACTTTTTATTTTATTTTATTTTATTACTATTACATAATAAAAATTCCTTAGTGTATTTATTAATATATTTTATTATTTATCTTTGACTATAGCAGAAGTGTTTGTTGTGTTAATAATTGATTTAATAATTTATAAACACTACAGTCATTTACATTACGTTAAATATTTATCTATATATATAATCGAGACGGGTTGATAATAATAATAATAATAATAATAATAAACGCAGAGCCCAAACGGTTAGGAGTTGAAAGTTGAAATTTGGTACACAGTTAGGATACGTCACGAGAACGCACACTAAGAAGGGATTTTTCGAAATTCACCCTTGCGGGGGAGAGAGCAGGATTAAGGCTTCAACAATGGAAGTGTCAATAATGGAAATGTCAATAATGAAAGTGTCAACAATGGAAGTGTTAAGAGAAAGAGACGTGCAAGATTTACAGGTGCAGATGCGGTTTTTTTTTTGCGTTTTTGATTGCGTTTTAATAGGGTACGTCACGAGAATATACACTAAGAAGGGATTTTTCGAAATTCCACCATCGGGGGTTAGGTTGTTAACACTTCCCCCTACGGGAAAGTGTCAACAATGGAAGTGTTAAGAGAAAACGACGTGCAAGATTTACATACGCAGATGCAGTTTTTTTTGTTTTTGCGGGAAATCGAACATTTTTTAATCCATCTAAAAATTCTCTAATTAGTCTGGAACCAGGGGGACCTAATTCTTGCATTCTTTGAAAACGGGTAAGATTGACTATAACGTAATAATCTTAATCTTTGCTATTGTTACTTTTTCCCGAGCAACGCCGGGACTATCTGCTAATAACTTTGTAATGCAGCTATTAAAAATTTGTATTTGTTATTTATTAATTATTAAAAAATACGTATCTTTAATTATTATTTAATAAAAATTTTTAATTATTTTATCTTTATTTCAAACATTTTTCTTCTCAATTATATAAGTTTATCGTGAATTTACATGAAAAATAAATTTAATTTATAATGTATATATATGCATATATTGATGTAAATTTTGATTATAAAATAAAAAAGACCATTATAAATTTATTTAAAATACAGTAACAAGTACCATTTTAATAAAGATTTGTTTTTCTCTTTCTCTCTTTTTTTCATTGTAAATATTAAATTCTTAATTTGAATTACAAAATACAAATTATGCTGTTTTTACAAATACATTATTTTTTCTATATTCTATTTAAATTATCATAAAAATTTTAGAAATGTTAAACTTTAAAGAACAACAACAAAAAAATGCTTATAAATTACCGAATTATGCGGTTCATACTACAATAAAGAGTTCCATTTTCAAGATTAAAATACATTTTATTATCGAATTATAAAGTAATGATCAAATCTTTCAACTAAATAATAAAAAGTAAATTCATACATTATGATTTTTGTATTTGTATATATATATATATTTTTTTTTTTTTTTTTTAAATCGGTTTACATTTATTTCTTTTCTTTCCTTTTAAATGTTAGAAAAATCTTTCAATATTTGTTTGTATTGTAAATATTTGATTTAAAAAGCTGCTTTTGTCGCTATAAATTACTATTGTAGTACCGCAAAAGTTAGGAGAAAGTGGATTCTTATATATTGTTGTTAGCGGATTAGATACTGAAGGAAGAAGAATAAAGAGGGAATAAGAAATAGGATAATCATAAAAAAATAACTTGTTTACAAGAGATGATAACAATGAAATAAGCCTGTTTCCTTCATATTTGTGGATAAAGTAACAAAGAAGTATAGAACTTAAAATTAGAAAAAGTATAGAGTTGAACAATATAAGCCAAAAATTCTGTAAGGTAGCCAATCACAATATGTCAACTACGATGAAATTGTGGTTTTAGAACTTCGTATGGTATTAATAAACGTTTTTAAAAGCATAAAAAGCGTACTATGTTAAAAATTAGATCTTTAGTAGCAGCAAGTCAACGAAAATCTTTTATGGTACTTTTGCATGAGGGTATTCCTTTGGTTATTGAATAAAGTACAATCAAAAATAAAGCGGTCAGTAAATTGGAAGTCTACGTATGTTATTACAGTGGCAGATTTTGTCTGGCAATACGAATCAATATAAATATTCCTTATATTTCGCTTTAAGTCATTACGTATGGCTTTGTATGTAAGGTGCCCAATATTTTTCTTTTTTGCCAATTTCTTTTTACATCAATAAACAAAGAGTTTGAAAATAGAAAGGCACAGGAATAAATTAAAGAATTTTGCATTCGATATAACTCATTATTAAATAATAACGCATCTTAAATGGTAAGGTTTGTTTATTTTTTGTATGATATATTTTTAGCTTTTACGATATGAAATAACTACCTCACTCTAGGAAAGACGATATATTTTTATATCGTGCACTGAATGTTTTTGAAAATACATCCTGCCTTAGAGAATATCTTGTTCTCCCTCTGGTTAAACCCTATTTTATGCGATTTTACGCTTTGGTAGTATCAAAGTAGTGAGGTTACTATCAATATATAAAGTTCTGTAAGGAACACGCAAAAGAGAAATACATAAATAAAAAAAGGTTATTTTATCTCTAGAAATATGAACAATAAAGCATATTTCAATTTTTTTAAATGCATTTGTTTTTATTAATAATTGCAAATAAGATTCTATATAATTTTTAATCAGATTAAACAGTTTAATTCTTAATTTACGTCTATTCGAAAGCTAATTATTTCTCATTTGTAGCCTTTTCTTATATTTTTTTGTTTTTTTTTTTAATTTTACATCTTCAATCCAGTATTAATTAGAAGCGGTATTTTAATTTTTCTAAATTTTTAAACAAAGACTGCAATTTGAAAAAATTGTAGACTATAAATTCGTACTGCAGACTGTCTATCCGTGTTCTTCTTTATCTTCGCCTTTTCCCATGTTCATGTGGGGTCGGCTTCTTCTCTCTTTAGTCCCCTCTGGTTCAAGTCTTCTTCCACTTTATCTTTCCAATGCGTCTTTGGTCTTCCTCTTTTCCTCTTACTACCAGTTTTCTGATCTTCTTTCCAACATAATTGTCACTTCTCTCCACGTGGCCAAACCACCTCAACCTACATTCTCGCATCTTTTTGCTGAAGGGGTCCACTTAACAAAACCTCTAATAAAATCATTCCTTGACACTCCAAACATTTATCTCAACATTCTCATTTCCGCCAAATCCATCTTTCTTTCTTGGGCTCTTGTTATTTCCCATGTCTCAGCTCCATATAACATTGCAGGTTTAACAACTGATTTATACATTTATACAATTTTTCTTTCAGATTGCAGCTAACTTTCTTGTCGCATAACACACCGCTCAGCTTCCTCCAGTTCATCCATCCACATTGAATTCTATGCTGCACCTCCGAGTTCATTCCACCTCCCATCTCGACAAATGTCCCAAGATATTTAAAACTTGGATCAAAAGGAAGCGGCACATTTTGGATTTTAATATTACACTCGTCTCTACCATTCAGAGTCATATAAGCTGTTTTAGTTCTACTAATCTTCATGCCCCTTTCTTCCAAAACTTTCCTCCAATCTTCCACTTTCTTCTCAGCCTTGGTTTGGGAAAGTTCACACAAGCACAATACCATCCGCAAACGGCATACTCCGTGGAGTATGCTGTTTGCGGATGACGTCACACTTGACGTCACACACCAACACGTCCATTATCAGGTCAAACAAATAAGAGCTAAGGGTCGATCCCTGATGCAAAATAACATTAACGAAGAACCCTTCTATAATGTTCACACTGCTCTTAACTACTCCCTCGTACATTTCCTTGACGAGCCTAACATATTTTCCTGAAACATTCTTTTCTCTCAAACATCTCCATATCTCTTTCCTTGGTACCCTATCATACACCTTTTCTAGATTTATGATCACCATGTGCAAATCTTCCTGCATGTCCCTGTGTCTTTCCATCAGCTGTTTTAGA
Organism: Centruroides sculpturatus; assembly: GCF_000671375.1. Lineage (NCBI taxonomy): Eukaryota > Metazoa > Arthropoda > Arachnida > Scorpiones > Buthidae > Centruroides > Centruroides sculpturatus. Next base: position 973,331 of record NW_019384296.1, on the reverse strand, counting down.
GCAAAGATAGCATCAGTCGTACTCCTTCCAGGAAAAAACCAAACTGTTCCTCTCCCATCTCAGATTCCTTCCTAATTTTCTTCTATCTACAATTTTCTCCCAAATCTTTATAATATGGGACAATATCTTTATATCTCTGTAATTTCCGCAATTCTGTACATCTCCTTTACCTTTAAAGATCGGCACAAGAATGCTCTTCCTCCATTCATCCGGGATCTTCTCCTGCTGCCAGAGTTCCTTCATAAGGTCACAGAGGATATCAATTCTCTCCTTACCCAAACCTCTCCAAGCGTCAACCGGAATCCGATCAGTGCCTATTACTTTCCCCATCTTCATTTTCCTAAGCACACTTTCCACTTCTTTTCTGCTAATATCTTGCACAACTCCTTCATTTACCTCTTCATTCTCGTATAAAGTTCTGGGGTTTTCTTCATTCAATAAATTCCTAAAATATTCTTTCCATCTTTCCTTGATTGACCCTTTCGTAATCTTGTAATACCACTCCTTTATCCTTTTTAATCTGTTTAATAGAGGTAAAATCTTTTAAAATCTTCTAAAATCCTACTGTAGCCTTAGAGAGAGTCTGGATGAGAACCGGATTAAGACCTCGTATAATTTATCATGGATGACACGGGTCGGTGCATCGTTCTCCATTCCTCATCCATGTTGGCTGACCTCATTGCGGATCAGATCCGTCCTTAATTGGCGTAATTCGACCAGACATGTAGCATAAATGTATTGGTTCCTCACGTTAATTAATCAATTCGATCAATCAATTTAACATCTTCCGATTCGTTGTGTTCAAGTATAATACATTATACATTTTGGTTGAATTTTAAAAGTAATGTTGAAAATTATTTGTAAACAATGAAATAAATAGAAAAATTCATATTTATTAAATTGTTTATCAATGATATATTAATATAAAAGATTTTTTTTAGTTTTATCAAATTTACATTTAATTTCGCATCAACTTTACAGCATTATTTATGTATTAATGTTTATTGAAACAAGACTTTTGTCAGTAATGTACTTGAATTTAGAAGGAAGAGACTAATTTAATTTAATGTCGAACGTAAGTGTCATGTTCTACATTATCCCTTTCTTTCATTTAAACAATTTTATATAATATCCCTATCAAAATTAAAACACTGAATTCTATCTAACGTTAAACTTGAATTAAATTTTAGAATTTAATATATTGAAATATTATGTAAATAATAGTTAGACTATACTTTAAATTTCTCCCTTATATTATATTCAGACTTAAGGATAGATTCACAATAAATACTAATTATTATATAAATATATATAAAAAATATATATACTGTTCTTATGAGCAAGTTCTTCTGTGTTACACAATAAAACTTTTCCGATAATTGGAGAACGAGAATACGAAAATTCTATTTACGGAAAATTTTCAGTTTAGTTTTTCAATGAAGTTTTCTTTTAAACTCGATCTCTTTGTTATCCTTTCTGATACAAAAACATATTTCAAAAATTCTTTTATTTGGTATTTTTTCTTTCTCTTTCTCTCTCTCTACCTTTTATGTTTGTTCTTCGAATTGAATCACTAGGCTGCAATTTTAAAGAATTGTAGACCTATAAATTCCCACCGTGGTCTGTCTGTCTGTCATTTCTTAATCTGGAGAACTGCTTTAGCCGACACCATATATGGAAAAATTAGGGGCAGGAGGTCCCAATTAACTATATATATAAACTTCCCATACAAACTGAAAGTCACTTTCAGTTTGTATGTACTTATTTCAATTCTAAAGTTTTCCCCTGAAATCGAATCGTCGGTATTCCATTGCTGACAGAAAAGTATGATGTACAGGAGCAAAATACTACTAATTTGAGGTAAAGAGCATATATTTAAATAAAAAAAAACAGTGTCTTGCCCCTGTACATCATACTTTTCCTTTATACACAAATACTCCCATGTAAAATGGATTCTTATAATCTGTTTATCCCTAATAATAAAATAAAACATTTTTTTTTCAATTACGCGTCATCTCTTTTAAAAGATAAACAGTAATAAAAAATTGTTTCCAAATTCCTATTTGTAATTTTGTCACAAATCGTTGACTACTTCACGGTTGAAGTATTCATCATTAGATGGCTTTTATTCCTTTAAGTATGAAAGCTACATTTTAAGTGAGGATATCAAGTTATAATGCGAAGTCATTGAGAGTGAATGAATTGAAAACCATTGTAATAAATTAAATATAAATTTCATGTCAAAAAAATAAGAAAAAATTTCTGCTCTTGACAATAGAATATTTAACTAACATTTGTGATTAATTCCACTTTAGAAAAATGTTTATAAATCAACTTTATTGTATAATTGATATCACGATGCCAACACAATTAAAACAAGCAGCTTTCTTAAGCATTTTTCACAATAAAAAGTTGTTATTTTTTATTTTGAACAACTCGAAATTACTTTAGACGTCGTTGTAAACTCGACACAAGACTCGAAAATTATCTTAGAGATCGATTTGACATCATTAAGATGACTCATATTGGGAGTAAGAGTATTGTTAAAAGTTTCTATTCTACTCTTCAGGAACTGCTGAATATGCTACTTAAAATGTTGGACAGTTATAAATGTATACTATAATACTATCAATAGTATTTCTAAAAAAAAATTTAATGTCAAAAATATAAAAGAAGTCATTTAAAAATTGAAATTGAAGCTAGATAAAATATCTTACTAGTTCATTTGTTCAATTAAAAAAAAGTAATAGTATTTTTAAATGTTCGTAAAATAACTATATGGCTTAGCTACACCTAAAACAGTGTAAAGTAACCAAAGTAATCCAACTTAAATTGTATAAATCAATATGTAAATTCTATCCATCTGTAGAATCTCTATCCATTTCTGAGTCTACAGATGGAATTTTCTGTCTGTAAGATCCAAATAGAAAAATGCATTTTGTAATGGATGGTAGTGAAATTCAAACCTTTTTCGATAATATGCTAAATTCTCTAATCATATAAAAGCACAGGGATTATATTCCAATGAAAGTTTTCATTGGAAACACTTTTTCTTTAGTTTTTAAGTTAACTGAAATGAAATATGTATGTAAATTTTAATAAAATTGCTTTAAAGATATAGACATTTCTCTAATTTCTTTCTAATGAGATAAAAGCTCATTTCAGTTCTCTACATTGAGATGAATGTTAACGTCGTTTTTGAATATATTTTAATGCTAATCGAACATTTTAATAGATATATACTTGTATAATACAGTAGACTCTTCCTATAACACTGTAGATAATTCCGTGTTATATGAATTCCGTGTTGTACGAGTCACTTAGATTTTACAAATACGTGTGCCTGGCTATGAACGGATCACATATTTTTAAAATCTAAGTGACTCGTACAACACGGAATTCATATAACACGGAATTATCTACTGTGTTATAGGGAGGAGTCTACTGTACATTATGAATTACTTATATTAATAATTGAGATTACTGTTTCAAAATTTATAGTTTAAATATACCTTGTATTTTAACTTCATTAACCATCTTATAATTAGTTTATAATAGGATTGTAAAACCAGTTTATTCAAAAGGTATTACAGTTTCTCTTTGTTTTATTTTTTTTTTTAATTTTCATTTCTTCCTCTTTATTTGGAAAATATTTTAAAGAAAATAGTTTGTTTTTTTTTCTATTATCACTTTGGATAAATATTCACTTTTATTTGAATGGACATAAATACAAAAATCGATATTTAATAAGCAAAACGAAGATTTTGATTGAAAAGCAAATCTTTAAATCTCAATTTCTAAATTATTATCTTCAGAGGAGAAAAATGGTGATGAAGTTTAGCTTACGATTTTATTTACAGAATAATTTTAACATTTCTAATATTGTTTATTTAACTTGCTAAAGTAAATTGAATTTATTACCTTTACAAAATTTTATCGTTAAATATTTATCAGATTTTGCAAGATTTATTATCATCAGATCTTACACAGAATGTACAGAATATATAAATAATTCTCTATCACATACTGTACGTTTTTAGTAAGTTATAATTTAAATTAATTTGTAAACTCGATTTTATAAACAGGTATAAATTGCTTGTATAATTAATTATACGTAAAATAATTGAAATATTAAAATCGTTTGCTGGCTAGAATTTTAAAATTACCAATTCCAACTGTCTGTCTGTCCTTCCTTAATCTTGAAAACGGAATTATACAGATGAATACTCGAGACCAAATATGGAAAAATTAGGAGCCGAAAATCCCAATTAATTATATACAAACTTCTTCAGATTTTGATCGGAAGTCTTCACGTTATGTCGATTCAAATATGTTCTTCATAATTAGTTAAATAGACGACCAGTATGACTCTGTTGTTAAGAGGAAAAGTATGATGTACAGGGGCAAGACACTAATAAAATCGAAAGCATTGAGTATCGAAATCTAAAAAATTGCAGCCTGGTATTGTGACAATGTCACAATAAATAATTGCTCTTATCTTTTTTTTATATTTCTGTCAATATTTAAATAACTAACATAGAATAAAGTTAAGTAAAAAAGAAGCTTAAAATATTTATACTTGGGTAATGTAAATATTTTGTACTTCTTTCTTATATTTAATCTTCATAAAATTAAATAGACTGTAAGTACAATACTCTCACAATTAAAAATTAAAATATATATATAAAAAAACGAGCAATTATTTATTATGACCAGCATTGTGACGATGTCACAATGCCTGGCTGTAATTTTAAATTGCAACCAAATTAATAATTCACCTAATTAATTTTTAATTCTAAGAAAAATCTATAGTTTGCATTACATAAACTTTTCAGAACAAATAATAATAATATTATCTACAAGTGACAAGTAAATAAAATCACTGAATTGGTCGTGGATTCGCGACTGTCCACGTGGAGTTTTTCGGGTTTTCTTCTCGTTTCTAACACATAGAGAAGGGTTTCCTATAAAACAAAAGGTCCTACCAGGAAGCATCCCTCTTGGCAGATCGCCCAAGTGTTACGTTGCCTTAATTTCATCAATTAAATCCAATAATAATATCGGAAAATTGAATTAAAATGCTTGATCGGAAATTGTATTTTTCTCTCAATATAGTTCACAAGAACGTCCAACAATAATGGACAAAAGTAGGCTATAATAACAAGTTTATATTCGATATAAATTCTTTCAGATAATCTTAAATATCTTTTCTAAATTTATTTTATTATATTTATACTGTAAACTGATAATCGAATTAGAAATTAGTTTTAGTAGAATATTTTTACATAAAATTTAATTTTAAGATATTTTTTGATTTTTTTTTGTTTTGCTTGTTTTACAAGAGGCTTATTACAGTAATTGTTTATCTTTTCACTAACAAAATCTTATTAGTTAATGCATTTAAATTTTCTTTTCATCATGAATTAACACAAACTCAATTAATACGGAATGGGATTATCTTTAAATTGTAATTTACTAATTTTAATTCAAACTTTTATAAAAGTTTAAAGCATAAAATAATTAGATTGTTCTCCAAGTTTTATCTTTAGTTACTTTTAAACATGGTCTATATATTTAGTATTATGACATACATTACTCGAGATTTATTTTATATAAAGTTAAGTATATATTAATATAAATAATTTATTTTTTTTTCAATAATATTATATTATAAAAAAAGTTTTAAATTATTTTAAAATTATTAACATATATATTTTTTTTTTTGTTGATAAACGTTTACAGATTATTTTTTTTTTCTTTGCCAAAAATCTTTTAATAATAAATGATTAATTATTCTTTACGTAATAAAATGAATATTATACGATTTTTTTGTAGTGAAATTTTAATAATTTGTTATCATAAATTAATTTTTTTAATTATAATTTCACGTTAACAGCGTTATTTTTTCTTCTTTGAAAAACTGACAAAAGTTTTTCAAATTTTCGGCAGTGAATATGAATTTTTTATGAAGAATGTTAACAAAAATTTAGAATAATACTTTTTTTATTTTTAAATTAAGTCTAGGAATTTTTAAAGATTTTTTTTTTTTTGAATTTTTCATCTGGTTCAATCAAAAACCCTTGCCTAGCGAATGAAACAGATGAATGCATCGATTGTGCCGCACATGCCATGTGTCCTTTATTTGTCATCTTTTATGAACTATTTTAGCTGAATTTTTTTATGTTTTTGGATAGAAATTTATTTCGATCGTAAATGTTAAATTTCTAACTTATTAAATAATTTATTAAAATAACTTTAAGCAAAAAATATAAAATTTTCTTATAATAAAAATTGAATAAAACTAAAATTGTTACAACTTAAGTAAATATTACTTACTTAAAACAATCTTTAAAAAAAAGAAAATTGTGACATTAGAATTTCAAATATAACAACAAACAATTGATAAAATAGCATTTTGTCTATCTGAAGTACTCGAAATCATATAATAAAAAGCCTTTCTTCATCTTTAAAAGTTTTCATAAAATAGAAATGATATTGAAAATATCTCAAAACTCCAAATTTTATTCACTGTTCACTCTATTAAGATTAATTTATTAAGAAGAAAACGGATAGAAAACGTATTGGAAAATAATATAATTAAAATAATAAATGAATAGAATTGTTACCTGTCTAAATTAAATAATAAAATGACTGATTTTTTACAGTATAAACGTCTTTAAAATTAGTAAATAAAGAAGGAATTAGATTTTCAATTTCATTAATCAATTGGATGTTAATCTAGTAAGTTGGGAATTAAACTTTTGAATTCATTAAAAAAGTTAAAATGTTTAATATATTTCTCTACTTTTCTTTTAAATAATAATTTAGTAATGTTTTTAATTTTTATTTTTAATATAGAGAAATTTTTCTTGTTTATTATTAATTCGAATTAAATTAAATTGATAAATAATGATGAATTAAGAATTATACAATTACTCTCAACAAAATGTTTAATTAAGATATAAAAATCCTCAAGAATATTAACATATTAATGTGATTGAACTTATTAATTACTGTTGTTAAAATGTCACAGTTTTAATATTTAATTAAAAATATTATTAATTAGTGTGTATTTTTTAAAATTAAAATATTCCTTACAGATTCGCATTGTAAAATCATACCACAATAAAAAAAATCATCTTTATACGTACATAATATTTAAAGTTTAAATTTTATCTCTGTTTTATATACTTTTGTGTGCCATAGCGTTAACATTCATGGAATAACACCCGTTATATTCATTTTATTGACTCTCTGAAGAAATTTGAGTTGATCGAATCAGTTTAAAAGTTGTCGAGTGGAATGATTAAAGAATTTATCAAGTAACGTTTTTAATATAACATTTCTTACAGAGTAGAGTATATTTAATTCGAGATTTAATTTTATATATTGCTAGTCAAATAGAATAGATTTATGTCTTATGTTATAAAGTTATATAGATCGACATATGAAAATTTTATCTTAAATTTCATAAGTTTTCTTGAAAGAAGTTTCTCTTTTATTACTTCAGTTATAATTACACTTATACATCTATCTATCTTTTTCAGTAGGATTAAGTTAGGTTGTAGACTGTAGCGGACACAAATACACCAGATATTACGTCGTCATAACATACCCCAATCTGCAACCAGTAAAATATGCAGTGGAAGAGCACAGCGATTTGAGTTGTGCAACATGATTTGATTTACAGCATTGTGAAGTACAACTCCAGCACATTTTATGGACTGACGATGCATTTTTTTCCATGAATAGCGTGTATAACCGTTACAATGTGCACCACTGGACAGAGTTATTCTCCAACGATGCACGCTACCACGTGCGTTTTACCCTAAACGTCTGGTGCGGAATTTGAGATGATGCATCGACGGTACCCTGAATAGTAACCGATATCTGAACACGACAGTGGACGAATGGTTTGATGACTTGCCAGTAGCACCAGCAAGTTTGGTACTAGCACCATGGCGCTCATCTTCATTCTCGGACTAATGTGTGTCAATGGTTTGGCAACCGCTGGATAGGATAGGTTCTGTTCCATGACCATCACGTTTCTCAAACTTCACCCCTCTTTTTTCTATGAGAGCCACTTAAAAGTTATGATGAGCACCTAGCAACACCAAGTGATGCTAGTGAATAGGAGAAATGCATACGAGAGGCCTGTGAAACGATGATACTATGAATGTTATGTACCATCCACGTCACGCTCAACCGTCTATACTATACATCTTTATATTGCTGCTAAAAGTAGTCGTTTTGAACATGTTATCTAACAAAATAAAACTCACGTTTTTTTTGTATCAATTTCTGTAATATTCTTATTATCCTTTATAATCACAGATCATTTTCATGTTGTGATTAAACGTCTTAAATTAATTCTCTTTGGTTATTTTAGCGCTGGATAAGTTCCACATTCATACTACAATCGTTCAATGCTGGGAAAGATGGCTTTTGTCCTTGGATAGATGTTTAAGTGGATAATNTGATACTATGAATGTTATGTACCATCCACGTCACGCTCAACCGTCTATACTATACATCTTTATATTGCTGCTAAAAGTAGTCGTTTTGAACATGTTATCTAACAAAATAAAACTCACGTTTTTTTTGTATCAATTTCTGTAATATTCTTATTATCCTTTATAATCACAGATCATTTTCATGTTGTGATTAAACGTCTTAAATTAATTCTCTTTGGTTATTTTAGCGCTGCATAAGCCCCACATTCATACTACAATCGTTCAATGCTGGAAAAGATCGCTTTTGTCCTTGGATAGATGTTTAAGTGGATAATAAATTTCATATTTAAAATATCTTAATTTTCTCATTATTTCAATATAAATTTTATGTTTTAATGATAAATTTTTAATTTTATTTTGTTACAAAACTTAATAGAATATTGTAAAATATTATTATATTTAATAATTTAAACATTACATAAATAAACAAATACATATATATATATAAATTATAAAATTTCGTATATCTTTTGTTTTAATATATTCAAATTGTTTATTAAAACTAACAAATATTTTATCACAGATAATCTTCATTATCATATATATTGAATTATAGTTACATTCTGATAAATTATATTGTACTATTATCACTTTAAATCTGATTTTTAGTAAAATTCTCATGATACCTATAAACATTTGTTTGGCATTATCATATCAATTCTTTTATTTATTTATTTTTTCTTCTTTACGTTGAACTCATTCGCGGAATCAATGAAACATTCACCATCCTCTTGAATTAAACATCACCATACAATTTTCAAAGTAGAAAATCTGATCCACTAATGCATTCCTCTACTGTTTCTTCATCGCTGTTCTTATTCTATCGATATTTTCGAAACATCTCTCAAAATATACTTGGTAAATTCTTCTATTCCTCTTCAGAATACACTAAGTACAACCTATTCAAAACTTCTTTTACGAAAGAAAAATTTTATGACAGAAAGGAATATATATATATATATATATTTTTTTTTTTCAGGACAAAAATCTTTTGTGATGTTATTTTTAATTGGCAATGTAAACTGATTAAAGTTAAAGAGTTTTTGATATAAAGAGAAATAAATGAAGAATAAACAATTCCGTTTTTTTTTTTATTTCTAAAAACAGTTATTTTTTACAAATATCTCATAATATAGACTTATTGTAAGTTATAAACATTTAAATTTAGATCGTACTGTTATTACTTTAACGGTTCTATTATATATAACACAGGAAAAGTATGGCGAAATGATCTTCCCCACAAGATTTTTACATTTTTTTGGACACCGGGGGGGCTTGAAACATCGAGAAATGCAAAAGAAAAACGGAGTTTTTCCTGTATGTATGGATGGATGCTAGTGTGTGTGGGTCACGATTTTGTTCACCCTCTTTGAAGGTTAATAAATTTTGTCGAAAATTTCTTAAATTTTGCAGTGAGATTTGTGTATTATGGAGATTGATGCTATTAAATTTTGGTGGTTAAAGATCGACGGAGTGGGAAATAAAGGGGGTCGTGTGTCATATCTCAAGTAGAATCGAACATAACGACGAGTTTACTCGTTATTAACATTTACAATATATATATATATATATATATATTTAAATAAAACTCATCCCTATTCTGAAAATTAAGCTTTTTTTTTGCCATTTTATAATACTTAAAATGTATTTTTAACAAAATATCGTAACAGATGGTGTCACCAAAATTATAAATGTTGCCGAGAAAGTTAAGCAACTCGTTGATGAATTTGTTATAATTGACAAAAATATACTATGAAATAAATTAAATAAATTTATTTAATGAAATTAAAATATAAGTAAAACAAAAATTTCAATTGAAAGTTGGTTTCTGGTGTAAGATTTATTGTATGAAATCTGAAAAGTATGATTGCTTCAAGAGAATAAAACTGAAATCCGTAGAATATAAACCGTCTATCTGATATGATAATAAAAAATAAGACGAATTCAGACAGTATATCCACTAAAATCCATCTAAGTTATAAACTAAAAAGAATCTATTCGAAAGTATTACATGTACAGTACAAAGTTTCTAAATTAGTATTAATATCGTTTTCTATTATTAGACTATTCTTAATTAACATTTATTAAAAGAGTTGAAATTATAATAATCCTCTTCTAATTCTGAATCGAAAATAAATGCTATTTTAATTAATAGTGACTAGAAAAGCAAGAGGATAAACAAGATGTGAGAATATCATAAAGCATCTCTGACAGAAAATTCAAGATTTAAAAAAAAATGTTAGAAATTTACATTATTTTAAATATAAAAAATATATATACTGTTCTTATGAGCAAGTTCTTTTGTGTTACACAATAAAACTTTTCCGATAATTGGAGAACGAGAATACGAAAATTCTATTTACGGAAAATTTTCAGTTTAGTTTTTCAATGAAGTTTTCTTTTAAACTCGATCTCTTTGTTATCTTTTCTGATACAAAAACATATTTCAAAAATTCTTTTATTTGGGATTCTTCCCTTTCTCTTTCTCTCTACCTTTTATGTTTGTTCTTCGAGTTGAATCACTAGGCTGCAATTTTAAAGAATTGTAGATCTATAAATTCCCACTGTGGTCTGTCTGTCATTCCTTAATCTAGAGAATTGCGTTAGCCGAGACCAGATATGGAAAAATTAGGGTCAGGAGGTCCCAATTAACTATATATATAAACTTCCCATACAAACTGAAACTCACGTTATTTCAATTCAAAAATTTTCCCCTGATAGATTACCGACGATTCCATTGCTGACAGAAAAGTATAATGTACGGGAGCAAAACGCTACTAATTTGAGGTAAAGAGCATATATTTAAATTAAAAAAAAACAAAACAGTGTCTTGCCCCCTGTACATCATACTTCACCTTTATACACAAATACTCCCATGTAANAAGATTATTTTTTACTTGTATAAAATAATCTAAAGCATTTAATTAAATTTAAAGTTATAGATTTTGATTGAATTTTAAAAGATTTATAAGAACTGCAAGTCAAGATAAGATTTCAGATGATAAGAAATTATTGACTTGTTATTTAGTAAAAAAAAAATCCGCATTATCTTATAATAAAGGTGTAAATTCTAGATTTGATTATTAAATCCCTCCTTATTTTTCTTCAAATATTAAAAATATCTGTTAAAAAAATATTCGGTTAAAAAAATATGAAAAAACAAATTGAAGGTTACTTAACTTAAATAAAATATGTAACTATTGCTTATTTATTAAATATTAAGACAATACAGGTATTGTCATTAAAGTACAGTACAGTACTATTATACTGATTATCATTAATCATATATCTTACATGATTAATGATTCTGTCTTGTGTCACGATTGTTAAAATTAATAATTATTAAAAGTTCTATAAATTGTACAATGAAGATTATTGTGAATTATTTAATACGAGTTTTTTTTAATTTTTAAATATTATAAACAAAAAAGATATATATATAATAGTAAAAGGTCTGTAAAAATATAAGAATATAATAGATTATTTTAAAAATATGTTTACATTTATAACGAAAATATACAAACTTGCAACAGGTGTCCTTTGTAGTCAGGTGCTAGAAACCAAGCCCGAATTATATTAATAATCAAGAGATAAAGACGGATATGTTATCGGCCACACATTACTATATAAAACTAAGTTCTCTATACTGAGTGACCACAAAGAAAGTTCTTCTGTGGTCTTTAAGATAACTTTCTGTTTTCTAACTTTAAAACAAAGTTTTAGTAAACTGAAAACAAGCTATTAATTGAGTCTAAAGTAAGGTATTTTTTTAATTAAATATAAAAGAAACAAGAAGACAATTTTCATGGCAATATAAAGTTAATTTTATGATAAAACATGTGTCTTAATCCAAATAATTGGATATTAGAGGACTAAATAAATTCTTTCTCTCCATTAATTAGAGAAATCAATAAACATATTAATAGTCTGGTTATGGAAAAATGAAAGGTATTAAGACCAATTGAATCTCTGTGTTTATGATACATGCCAAATGCAGCAGTGTATGAATGTCAATGATGTTTTCCCAATGAAAATTGTTCGTAATTAATTAATATTTCTCGCTATTCTGGCTATAGAAACAAGAAATATTTTTATATATTATAGATCTGGTTCAAACTGATCTGAAGATCAATTTGAGGATCGCCCATTCCACTATGGATGAGAGATAGTGAACGATGCCTCTATCGTATTATTCTTAATTAATACGCCAACGATATACCTTTAAATGTGTAGGCGCTTTACAAGTCCAATTAATTAATTATCAGGAAAAGTACTGAAAAAATAGCGTGATTTAGATATAATTTATTTTTTAAAATATCTTCATTAGTTAAATTTAGAAACAAGACATTTATTTAATGTATATTTTTCATTTGTATATGCGCATTTCTAATAAATTTAATTTAATTTTGAATTTAAACTAATTTTTTAAAATAATAAACTAAATTTATTTACGGTTGATATACAGTATATTTCAATTCTTTTGAACAATTGTTTATTTAATTATCTACTGAATTATAAACTGTATTATGTCATATCTATTATATAATCATTAAAAAAATTGTATATTTTTTAAAGTTTTTATACATTAATCATTCATAAAATCTTCGAATATCATTGATATTTATACATTTCTTTCACTGCTTTCAATCAATCAAAGAAACGAATATTCTTCTTCTTCAAAAGTTCTTATCTTTTTCTGCATTATCACCACTGATAAATTTCTTTAGAAAGTTTCTATGCTCTATCAGATCGAACATAAAATCTTTTTAAATCTCATAGGACTTTCAGACATTGTTTAGACTGTCTGAGATTTAAATCTTGTTTTTCAGCACAGATTGTGATAATAGAAAATTATCTAAACTAAATGATACAAATGATAATATAACAACAGTGTTTATTATATTTTTAACATAAAAAGCGATTGAATCAAAGTGAATAAACATGAAAAATATAGAATTAAAAGAAATTTAATTTTAAATTCATAATTATACGTGTATATTTAGTCATTGTATATTGAAATTTATTTTTGACATTTAGAAGCTATAAGTAATGTACTGTACGTGTTTCAATTTCTTTTAATTACAAATAATAAATCATGCCATACAAATCCATGCTCAAATTAAATTAATTCTAAATTATTGCCTAAAGAATCAAGTAGCCACCTTGTCTGCAGAATATCTAATCAAATCGCTTTTGTTTTCATATGACAGATAGTATTTTATTTTAAAAGATTATTACTTAATATATTTAAAAGATATTTGTTCATAAGTTTTTATAATTTACAATATACATCGGAAAACAACCGTACAAATACATTTTTCTTTTCTACTATACCCATGTTAGCATAAAATTCATAAAATATTATCATATACTGTAATTACAGTCGACCCCCCCTATAACACTGTTAATTATTCCGTTTTATACGAATTCCATGTTGTACGAGTCACTTAGATTTTACAAATATGTGTGCCGGGCTGTGAACAGCTCATGTATTTGTAAAATCGAAATGACTCGTACAACATGAAATTCATATAAAACGGAATAATCAACAGTGTTATAGGGGGGTCGACTTTTCGATTACTCTTATTAAAGCAAATATTTCATATGCTCAAATAAATTTATTTTATAATTTATTATCAATTCGATTGATATTTTATATAATTTTTTCATGTATAACGAAAAGAAAAGAGACTACATTTTCAAGAAAATAATGGTATTGTGGTCTATTGTATTATCTTCTAAATTCTTTTTGTAGAATTTTCAATTAAACTCTCAAAGATTTCATAAGGTTTATGATATTTAATAATTAATATTATCAGGGGAAAAAATAATTACAGATGTTAAACTGAAAACAACTGCAAACTGACAGAATCGATTTGTTCATTGTCAATATAACTGTCAGATTTTCTATTGTACTCTTGTAAATGTATTACTGTACACTACAACTTTTAAAATAGGAATTTTAAAAAAAAATCTTAATCAGCTTTAGAGAATACGAAAATTACTAAATAAAATAAATGAATATAAGTTATTAGAAATAAAAATTTTTAAATCAATATATTCACTACATTATTCAAAATTATATCAGTGTTATTTCTATACAACAGTAAAATATCTAAAGATGAGAATAGCTTGGAGACAAGAATAATTACAATCTGAACGATCGATCATGCTATTAGAAAAGCATTCACTATGGAAACATCAGTTAGTAAGGGATTTCGACCTTCAGTCGATACGAAAAGATAACCTGAATGGAATTACCAACAAACAGATTAGAATGACACATATGTGTCTGTCGACTTTAAGTGATATTTGATTCCGGCATCGGAATTAATGTCGCTATCTCGATACTTATATTATTAAACGTTATTTGGTATTCCATACTTTTAATGAAAGTTTTCAGCTACTATACAAATAAGTAAGCTGTCAAGTTATACGTATCTCTTTTGAGTGTTATTAAGTTGAAAATTTTAAATTTTAAATGATAAAATTAGTCAAATGAATATTTTATAGATTTATTTATATATATTTATAATCATTATTACAGAAAATTTACAATATTTGAATCAAAAAACTTGAATTTTTTAAAAGATATTTTATGCCTTTATTCAATGGGACTTATTTCATTTGTAGTATAGAAGGAAGAAAACACTTCCATTATTTTTTTTCTTTATGTAATAATTAAGGACAAGAAGTTAACTTTATAAAAAAAAACTTGAATATTGAATATTTAAAATATTAATTTTATTTTAAAAGTGGAGAAGATTATGAATTTTTTTAAAGAAAAATTCAAAATGTTGATTCAATATATTGTCAGAACTTTTATATTTTGTCATGTAAAACGAATCCTACTAAGATTTTTACTATTTGACATTCAGATAACGCTAAAGCCAATGTAAAAGCAATCATCTTGGTTATTGAAGCACGTTTAAATCCTGCTTTATACATTGAATATTGACATCGTACAAAAATCTTAAATCACATAAAGTAATAGCATTTGGTTTTATTTATGTAAATATGATCTAAAATCAACAGCGAAAAAAAAAATGTTTGTTCACATTTATAATGGAAAAATCTCTAAAGAAATTAAAATTAATTTTAAAAATTTAAAGAAGGAAAAGAAGAGATTTATGCAACAGGTATCACTAAAGTCCATTGTAAAGTGAATGCAACACGATGCAGAAAACTCGATAGTTTCCGAAGTAACTAAAATATATCACTCATGTTTGCATTGCTAGATCTTCCTGAAAGTTATTAAGGCTAATTAGATACGAATATTAACAGTATATTCTCGAGTTTATCACAGATATTCGCTTAAAACTATTCAGTGTTTTCGATCGGTAGTCTTAAAACATGAATATCAGTTAAATTTGGCATCGATTGCTAAAAAAAAAGCAATTTTTCGTAAATGTACTGTCTATAATGGGAAATAATTGGATTTGATTACCTGCGAGGTATTAACACATACTGGACTGGCTTTAATTTTGCTCATTACAGTAAGATTAATTCTCAATGGGATCGTTCCACGGGAGTAAGATAGGAGCAATAACATTCTTCCTGAATTATCACGAGGATCATGATCGAAATCGAATCTGAACCCCCAAGGTAAAAAGAAAGACATTTATAGTTTGGCGATTTGGACGAGAAAAAAATAATAAATATTAGTCCTATTACAAAAAGCGTTATTTTGAATTGAAATAATAATAAATAATGTGGATTTAATTTAGTATTATTAATGTTAAAGTCGATCAGATAGATGTAGACAATTACTAAGTTCAATCATATTTGTACTCAATATTTTAAGGATTGTTCGGAGAAGAAACGTATTCCATCCCTTACCATAATACCCTATAGGTATTCTAGCCCATGTATGTTGATGCTTAATAGAAAATAACACAATTTAATTTATATTAATTATCATATAAATAACATTAAATTACTATTGTTTATATTTAGTAACGGTATGATATGTTATGTAATACTAATTACCTCTTCTCACTACTGCAGACTATTTACATTTTGTTCTATTTACTGTAATAATAATTCATTATTTTATCATTAGTACCGAACCAAGAATAAATCCATAGCATTTCTCATTAGTAATGTAATGTTGTTACATAGCAATCCTCTTAAGATTTGATTCATGTTTGCCTCTGCATTATCATTATTTCATCATTGATATTGATCTCAAATTCAAAGATACATGACGAATAAATCAAAATGAAACTTATCCAACAATTTCAGTAAGGAACTAGAGATAAATACTTGGACAAAATAAAAGGTTAATATATACATATGATGCTAATGTAATATTTGTAACATATATCACGTTCGATACATTTACCAATGTAGGTTTTCAGTGTAAGTTCAATGTTTAAATATCCTAAGGGTATATTTTATGCGGAATCTTGAACTTTAACTGGTAAAATATTTAAATATTGTCCAATAAGTTTGACAGATTTGAAATACATACCCTAAGGTAAAACAGTAACGATATTGAAAAGAATCTTGACAAATAGATACAGTCAGAAAAAAATCTAATAAGTGATAACAAATGAAAAGAAATNCGTTGATTTATGAAACTTGTCAAAAAATCGTCACCTCCAGGAAGAAATTAGATGTGAGGTTATCGTTCGTACATCAATATTAATTACATGCAAACGTTTATTATTTATTTCTATAATTTCCTATTTTAGACTGTTCCACATGATATGCTGCAGACACTCATAGATGCGGAAGATGAAACAATTGTAGAAATGAAAAAACTTCCAGACAACTTTGTTATTGCAAATGCAATGATGTTTATGGCTGCTGCGTAATAACATCTATAAATTTGTTTATGTTCTATATAAAACATCAGAATAAATTAGTTTAATGTAAAATTTTTAATTATGATTGCAGATATGACACAACAAGTGCTACAATAGGTTGGTGTATTAAACATCTCGCTAGTAATCCTGAAATACAAGAGAAAGTCCGTGAAGAAATAAGAAGCAACGTTTCTGAAGATGTAAAATTTTATTTCTAATTTCAAATGTGAATGTAAACAAAAACATCTGAAATGTAAATAATTACGCCATGTTAAACATTATTACATTCAAATTTTTTTTATTATAAGATTTCCTTTGGTAAAGATGAGCTTGACGCTTCGAATGCCATCATTATCTTTACCAAAGAAACACACAAAAAAAAAAACTTCTTTGTTTTAATATTATACTTGGCGCAAGTTTTTACGTTTCACGTGGTTTTTTAGGTTTAAATATTTTATCAGATGTTGGGATATTCCCATACCACAAAAGTATCGATATTGCCCCGTATCGGTATTGGATATGAACAGTAGATATCTCGCCAGATGACGTTATTCAGTCCTTAATGTGTCTTTCCCGTTGTTTTTGCTGCCTAGAAGGTACACCTATCTCTGTAAAAAATCGCATAAAAATAAACGCTATATAAAAAATTTGCGTAGAAAGTTATACGTACAGAAAAGAAGTCCCAGTTGTACAGACCTGTTAGTTGACACCGCGAATAATAATACTATATATGAAATACGGCAACGCAACACTTCGGCGATTTGGGGATGTCTTCTGGGTGGAATTTTAAGGGTAACTGGCCTCTGTTTTAGCGTTACAGATGTGGAGTAAACCCGAAAAACTCAACGTCTGTAACGAAGTAAAGAATCGATACTGGTATCGGAATCGCCGTTTACGGGAAAACTCTAATCATATGTGTGGCAAACACTGAAGATATTCTTTTCTAAATTAATATTTTTCTGTCATGAACCGCTGAATATTAATGATGATTAACCCACTTAAAAACATTATGAACATTTTACAAAACTCGAGTTTCTCCACATCTGTTTTTTCAAAAAAACATAGTTGTGTTTAATGGAATTGCGTTTTAAATACATACATATATATATTCAATTATAATACATTACAAATATAGCACTTATGTTAATTTATAGATGGATATCCAATATTCTGACTTGACGAATTTTCAGCTGCTGGATCAGGTTATTTCAGAAACACTACGCTTCTGGCCTTTTTCTTTACTGTAAGTTTCTGTGTAAACTTACCTTAAATGTTAAACGTAATAAATTTATGATAATATATTTTTTTACATAGTGCAGTCAATAGAATATGTTCAGAAGATTACACTTATATAATTAACTTACCTCGTTTAAAAATAAATAAATAAATAAATAGTGTCAACACAACGGTCACTACAGTCCAGTGTCTTTACAAGAAAGAGACGTGAAGCGGTTTCTGAGCCGAAAAATATATCTAACGTCACTAAACGTCACCCCAATCTTTGACCAATCGTGATAGCTTTTTGGTGCGCAATAGCAGAAAATTTTTCTTAGAATGCCGAATTTTCGAAAGACCAAAGTATCAATTTTACGAAAAACTAATCATATAAATGATCCGAAAATAAAAAGAAAAGGAAACAAAAGTGAAAAATAAAGAAAAATACTGTTTAAACCACTCATTTTCTGTCTGAACTCTTTAAAAAAATCGATAAAAAAATTTTTGTTTTTTAATAAAACTTAAATCTAAATAGCAGAAAATTTTTCTTAGAATGCCGAATTTTCGAAAGACCAAAGTATCAATTTTACGAAAAACTAATCATATAAATGATCCGAAAATAAAAAGAAAAGGNGATAATAATAATTAAATTTCCTTCTTCAATTAAATTATAAACACAATTAAATGAATTATTATATAATTAAAACATAATTAACACTTAAGTATGCAATTAACTGTCTTATAACCTATAATAAAATAGAGATGTATGATCTTTATATTTTCCATACAATATGAAAATATTTTAATTTAAATATTAAATAATTTTTTTTAAAAAAATGTATAGCATAAAAAAATACAAGAAATAATTAAATATATAGAATAAGAATCGACTTATACATAGACTTAATGGAGATCTTCAGATATCATTATTATAGTAAATATGTGGATAATCAATCATTATGATGTGAAAATGAGTATATCAGTATTATTTTGCTGGGTATTATTATTTATTTTTTTTCTAGTTATTTTATGCTATAAATAGTTATGCTATCAATACGTAGTTAGATTTATGAAGAAAGTCACAATTCAATATTGATTATCCTTTAAAGTAGAAAATAAAAAAGAAAAATTTACATTTTTAATTAAATATTCATAAAATAAAACAAAAAAATTTTAAATAATTCAAAAGAATTATTCAGTTTTATAATTCTATTTGCAGATAATACTTGATTAAAATTAAATATAAAGGAGAATAATGGATTTGGAATTCATAATAAGAAATTTTACTAATACTATTTAACAACATTTTATAATTTATTACCCACTAATTACTGTAATATTAATATTATAAAATAATTATTTATTTAAACAAGATAAAAATTTTAATTATTCTTTCTTGACTATTTAAATTAGTTTATAAGTGTACAAATTTAAAAATTAAACAATATAATTATGAAATTAAATGACTTTAATTAAACAAATTAAATTATTCATTTTACATAATTAAATATATATATATAATTTAATCATTTTTATTTTTCTCTTTAATCACGATTAAAGTTTCGATTTATAAAAGTGGAGATATATATATTTTTTTTCTTCCTTAATATGAAATGTTTTATTATTAGAGAGAAATGAAATAATTTGAAAGAAAGTTAAATGTCAGACTGTCAACAATTAACATAAAAATTAGCAATTAGAACAATTAAAAAGATAACATAAACAATTTAAGAGGCGAATGTTTACTGTAAATGTAATAAAATTCCAAAGGAATTAATTAATTAATTGTGGGAATTATTATATTTGCAACACTGAAACTTCAAAAGTTGCGTAAAATCAGTTTGAGAAGTTATCTGTAACACAAAATGCACAATTTAATTAAGAAAAGTATTCGTTAATTTATAATTAATATATAAAACAAATACACAGACGAAGAGAAAAGCAGACATTTTATCTTCAAAAAAAAAGAAAAAGGCAATTTCTCTTCTACAAAAATTTTTGATTAAAATTAATATTAATTAAATGTATTACCGAATTAAATGCCAATTTTCATTTCGATACAGTAATTGGGAATGTAATCAACTATCCACATACAATTTAATTGGTAGTTATAGAAAAGATGTTTTAATAATTCCACAAAAAATAATGCAACTAGATATTTTATTTGTGTCTTCCGGAATTTAATTGCATATTATCTCAGATATTATATTACATATATTATATTCTTCATATGACAAGCATTAATAGATAGCAGAAACACAATACAACAAATATTTACTTATATTAGTACAAAAATCATAATGTTAATATCATAGAACACAGTAGCGGTCTATAGTAAACGTGTGACGAGCCAAATTTGACCTTTAATATCTCAATGACCAATGAATCGATTTGGACGAAATTTTTTAAAGTTAATGTACAAAAAATAAGTTATTTGCATTTTTATATATAAGAAAAGCTATTTAAATCTTACCTTTTATAATAACCAGTAGACCCCCGTATAACACTGTAGATAATTCCGTGTTACATGAATTCCATATTGCACGATCACTTAGATTTTACAAATACGTGTGCCGGGCTGTGAACGGCTCAAGTATTTGTAAAATCTAAGTGACTCGTACAACACGGAATTCATATAACACGGAATTATCTACAGTGTTATACGAGGGTCTACTGGTATTTACGTTTCATGCTTTAGTTAGTTAGCAACTGTTTATCTATTTAATAAAGTATGGAAATCTTTCCATACCTTANTTTTTTTTTCTTTCCTCCTTTTTGGAATTATATCGAAGTTGAATCGATTTTGTTAACGAGTTTAACATGAAAATCGATTGTTAGTTTTGGTAAATGGGGCACTTTCTAAACTAAATCGACATTCCGAATGCAATTATTTTTGACATTCCTATAAATCATTTCGAATTCGATAAGGAGTTTCTCCTTAATTCAAAGTTCGTATCTAATTCTCTGGGGATGAAATTATTTATTAAGTATAATACCAAACTTAGTTAAAATAGTATGAATTTAAACAAATAATAATAATAATAAAATTAGAGAAAATAAATATAAATATCTAAAATATTTAATATATACTTAAAGCTATTTTGTGCGAAATTATTAACCCAATAATTATATAAGTTATCAAATCGTTCGAAGATCGATTTGTCCTGAAGACTTATACTAGAAAAAAAAACAATATATAATAGCAATTTTGGTCATTTATTGCTTTTTCCTTAGTATTATAATCCTTTTTAGGGCGTAGAATTTCAAAATAAACACGTAGAACTTACCTTATTTCGGGAGAATGTCACCAACGTCTGCATCCATGAAACATTTTACCTGTCGCATCGCACTCTGGAGATTATCTGACCGGATATGACATCATCGAACTTTCTCTATGTTTTCTCCTCATATCTCCATCCTATATAAAAACAGGTGAAAATAAAATTTATTGTATTCTTTCGTGTTATTTCCATCCTTTTCGAGTTTTGTAATACAAAGAAAACATTTTTTTTTTATCGAAGATAAATAAATAAATTGTTTATTTTCTAGAATATTTAATAATTAAATAACTTAAATTTTAAATATTTATAAAACTATTTAAACAGTTGGATCATATAATTAAATGTATATAGATAATCATTCTAGGCTATAATTAAAATTTTAATCATACTAAATATTATTTAAAATTCATAAATAACAGGCTTAAAATATTCAAAAATAAGTTATTTGCATTTTTATATATAAGAAAAGCTATTTAAATCTTACCTTTTATAATAACCAGTAGACCCCCGTATAACACTGTAGATAATTCCGTGTTACATGAATTCCATATTGCACGATCACTTAGATTTTACAAATACGTGTGCCGGGCTGTGAACGGCTCAAGTATTTGTAAAATCTAAGTGACTCGTACAACACGGAATTCATATAACACGGAATTATCTACAGTGTTATACGAGGGTCTACTGGTATTTACGTTTCATGCTTTAGTTAGTTAGCAACTGTTTATCTATTTAATAAAGTATGGAAATCTTTCTATACCTTATTAACACAGAATCTCTGTAATCTACATAAATTACTGTAGCTTCTACTATTGAAAATAAATGGAAATAAAAATATTTATCGCTTTTTTTTAAATTTAATAATAGTTATGTTAACTCAAAGTTTACATTTACAAGATCTACAATTTTTGGACTACACACTACTTTAATACTTTATATTATAAATGATTATTGACATAATAATATGTATTAACATATATTGGACTACTATCATATTAAATAATTTAATTAAAATAAAAATACTATAATTCACTTAGATGTATTTGAGTTTTATAAGTTATTTATCACGTTAAAAATTCATGAAATTTTAATACTTGTGAGACATTAAAGATAAAATTAAATTTAAAAATAAAATACAATTTTAAAGAAATAATTTATCGTGTGATAATTAGATGCAAATTAATATTTTGATATGCTGAAAGTCATACAAAATTCCGAAAGATCGATAAAGGAAGAAAGAAGGAAGACGTTTGAATATGACAATTATACGATAATAATTAAAAATTAAAAAAATTTAAAACATTAACAATTACTTTATTGTATTTACAGGAAATTTTTTTAATAAATATTTAAAGTTATTATTATTTTTTTTTTTAACTAAACTCGAATGTTTCCTTCCTGATTTTCATATTTATGAATGCATTTATATACAGATACATTTTAATTCAAACTCTTCTTAACATTAAACAAAATAAATGAATAAATACTGTTATTAAACTTGTAGAATTATTAAGATATTAACCATTAAATTTTACTAAATAACAAGAGATTTAAAGTATATCTATTGAAAATATTATTAAAACTTTGTTGTAAATTAAATTTAACACAAACAATATTGATCAATTCTTTAAATAAAACGATTAATTTTAAGTATAGAAAGTTTAGAAAGTTAGTAATCTTGTCTTGTAATTACATGCTTGAAATTAGTTAGTAATTATTGCCATGTAAATCGGATGTTACAAATTGTTAAATATATGGATTTGTTAAGAATTAAAGGTAGGAAGAATTTCAAGGCTTTGACAATAATGATTATTGTAAATTTGATCTTACTCNGGCTTTTTTTTATTAAAAAAAGTATTTTACATATTTTATAACTTGAATTAATTTTTAGAGACAATTTTTTTAAAATTCATTTTTAAAATATTATGCACATAAATTACAATTAAAATAATTATAATTATTAGTGCTAATTTATTATAATTTATTCACATTTCAAGAACTTCAATTTACAACTTAGTCATAAAATTTTACATAATTTACAATTAAATTTCGTAATTGTATAAAAGTATTTCTTGACTTTTAATGTAATTTTATATAAAATATATTTTATATATAAGTTACAAGTTAAATTAATATATTATAGAGTAACATTAAAATGCTTGTAATGTATTTTTACAATCGATGTCTTACTTAATTTTTATCATTTAATTGAAAGATGTCAATGTTAGTTTCGTGTGTTACAGAAAATTTTTGTATTTCCGAATTGTTAGAGTCAGTAGCAATAACATTCAATTGTTTGGAAGTGATCAAGATGACGTCTAACTTCAAGATAATGGAGATTCTTTAGCAGGAGGGTGGAAAAAGCATTATTCCCTCCATTCAATCGTTCTTTACTCCATCCGAGATATATATATTTTTTTTCTTCCTTAATATGAAATGTTTTATTATTAGAGAGAAATGAAATAATTTGAAAGAAAGTTAAATGTCAGACTGTCAACAATTAACATAAAAATTAGCAATTAGAACAATTAAAAAGATAACATAAACAATTTAAGAGGCGAATGTTTACTGTAAATGTAATAAAATTCCAAAGGAATTAATTAATTAATTGTGGGAATTATTATATTTGCAACACTGAAACTTCAAAAGTTGCGTAAAATCAGTTTGAGAAGTTATCTGTAACACAAAATGCACAATTTAATTAAGAAAAGTATTCGTTAATTTATAATTAATATATAAAACAAATACACAGACGAAGAGAAAAGCAGACATTTTATCTTCAAAAAAAAAGAAAAAGGCAATTTCTCTTCTACAAAAATTTTTGATTAAAATTAATATTAATTAAATGTATTACCGAATTAAATGCCAATTTTCATTTCGATACAGTAATTGGGAATGTAATCAACTATCCACATACAATTTAATTGGTAGTTATAGAAAAGATGTTTTAATAATTCCACAAAAAATAATGCAACTAGATATTTTATTTGTGTCTTCCGGAATTTAATTGCATATTATCTCAGATATTATATTACATATATTATATTCTTCATATGACAAGCATTAATAGATAGCAGAAACACAATACAACAAATATTTACTTATATTAGTACAAAAATCATAATGTTAATATCATAGAACACAGTAGCGGTCTATAGTAAACGTGTGACGAGCCAAATTTGACCTTTAATATCTCAATGACCAATGAATCGATTTGGACGAAATTTTTTAAAGCATTTAGTGTACACGATGAATACTATGAACGTGTTAAATTTTGAATAAATTCGTTAGATAATGTTCAGCCAAATCATTATAGGTTAAACAACTTTAAGGCACAAAGTAAGGCTCGAAGCCTTTTTCTGTAACGATGCTTCTTTTCCTGATTTATTATCATGGTGACATTGTTTCGTCCAAATCTTCCTGTAGTTGTAGTCTGTGTAATTTGTAATTTATTCACATGCTGACTCCTACTATCAAATCTGATTTCGGTAATCTTATGCTACAACTTTCAAAAGTTTTCGTTCAGCTGATGGTAATAAATTTACAACTATCATCCACTGAAATCCTATCAAGATTTTAATTTTCTTGATCACGGTGCATTTCCTAAGCATGTTGCGATTTCCTAAGCAAAAAAGCAAAGCAGCAATACTCCTTAAAAACTCTTTAGATGAAACTTTGCAGTGACTTTGATGAGGTTAGAAATGTCACTGCACTGATATGCAACAGTTGTGGAATAAGCCTCATTTCAATCGAACAGAGTATCAAGAATAAAAAGACACTTTAATGAACTGATCTCGATATTAAATGCCAAATAATTAAAAAAAATAAATGCACAATAATACAAGCCACTGCTAATAAGACCAAAATGAGACTGAGACACTAGGCTCTTCTTAAGATTGATATGAGATCAAGACATTATTACGACGAAATCTGACAGTGTCTTCTATCATATTCTTTCATCGCCAAAGGGTTTATACTGTACTGGTTACGACGAAAATGCAAAGATAATGTCTAAGGAAATGATTTATAATGAGAACAAAGACGTATTCTTTTGTCGTTCGTTTTTGTTCGTTTATACTGCCGACGACAACGACAAAACGTAGGTTTCTGTGGTTGATAGGCAGTATGAACACGGTCTTAAAGATAAACATATCATTTTATATAATTAACATGTATGATACTGTTCGTTAATCAAAGGGGACTCCATAATTAAATATGACAAATATAAAGATAAAATGTCTTCCATAATTATTGTATAAAAAGAACTTTAAAGAAATTTAAGTTAGGGAATTAATTTATAAATAAATTACTCATAAGTTTGAAGTTCTTTTAAAAATAAAACATTCACCTCCCTAATGGCGAGACCTTTTCTAGAAACATGAATAAATGATCAATATTATTGTTTATTTTCGAGTAAAACTCCATAGCTCATTTGATATTCTAGCCACTGAAGAATTTTAGAGTTTATTTTATTAATATTATCAATTTATAAAGAAAAAGGGGACATCTCTTTAAAAACATTTACTTATCTCGTTGGATTATGAAACAAATTTTCATCTAGTCTCGTAATGTGGAAAGTGAAATTTTTTAAATCTAATATATAACTTTGAGACATGTTTTTATAACAATGATATTCTATATTACAAGATAGACTTTTGTTTCTATAATTCTATAATTTTTAATATAATTGAATAGATATATGTTATGTAGATATATTTGTGCAACTTACTGTAAGTATTTAATTGCTGTTAGTTTCTTTTCTTCTGTTTATTTTACTGACTGTTGTTTCTTCTTTAATGATAGCCTTATGGCAAAATAATTGATTCTTTTATTTTTATAACATACTTCCTATAATGAAATGAAACTATTTTGTGATTATGTATATGATTAATTCTTTTATCAGAAGATAGAATTGTTTAATATCTCAATTTATAGAACAAAATAGTCTATTGAGATTTGGATAGCTTTTGTATTGATGATGATGTCCGTATAGTGACTACAGTATTGTATTCTATTACAATTTCAGTTCACAGATCCGTAACAACAGTAATATCATAGAACAAACAGATAGAAAATCATAAATAATTATTGCCTTCTATCCTCTTTGTCATCCTTCCACCCTTCCCCCCTTCAGCCTAGACCAGTGTTTCTCAACCTGTAACGAATCGTCGCCCCCTTCAACGTAGTATCGCCCCCTTCAATAAAACCGTTACGTAGTATCGCCCCCTTCAATAAAACCGTTACGTAGTATCACCCCCTTCAATAAAACCGTTACGTAGTATCGCCCCCTTCACTTCAAAATTCCGATGCCGAGGGCCAAGGCTAATGCCAAATTCGTACTGCATTCAATAGACTAGTGACTAGTATAATGTTATTTGTTTAATTATTGTACCATATAACGAATAAAATATCTAATTATTCTTAATGTAATGTTTTACTATATCGCTCAGAAAATTGTTTTTCGCTTCCAAAATATAAATTGTTACTAATCGCCCACATGGGGGCGATATCGCCCACGTTGAGAAACACTGGCCTAGACCTTTGTATAAGCTTTATCCCCTACCAGTAACGATAACAATACTTATTCAATATATTTCATTCGTTAAATACATTTACAACACTTTTAATTTCTATTTTGTATTACTTGATATAATTATTATTTTATGCAAATATAAAATAATCCAAGTAAATCTGTAAATATTTTTATTCTAATGCATATTGATCATTATTATACTTCTCGAATAATATAACTATTCATGTAATTATATTACATTTACTCTATAATATATATAACGTAATTACATTCCGTTCACCTATATTTAATTGTATTAAATAAGCTTACAGGACAAATGGTTTTGAAATGGAGTGAAACTATTCTTAGATCTTTTCACTTTTAATCACCAGTTTCAGAGGTTCTAATAAAGGAATAATGATAATATTCACGTATATCCTTAATAAGATAAACAAAAGGCAGACTCAAATAGAAATTATTCATACTAGTCTATTTAATAATAATAATAGTAATAATAACAATAAATACCTTATCGATAGGTTTAGCCTAGTGTATGATATTGTTATAATTGCATCTGTAGGATTGAATATTATGAAAAATGTTCACATTTTAACTTGTATTTCATATTGCTTAATATAATTATTTATTTTGTGCAATTTCAAAAATTTTATAATATGCTAATTTATTTATTTTCGTTTTTGTTCAATCGATTATGGTATGGGATTCATATTAAAGATATTTTACTAAATATTTAAACTAAATGGGTTTATCTATGTGTGATAAAAGGATAAATTATGCCAAAACGTTATAAAAATCTACTACATCGAAACAATTATAAAGGAAAAAATATTAGAAGACGTCTACAATGAAAATAATGATGTGATTTATCTTAATAATTGATTATTATTAATGTATTTCTGTTTTATTCTGGTAAAATTTTTTACGTATATAATACGCGTAATATATAACTTGTTACCTTTGGATCGACTGTATTAGCATTTTTAGAATAGTTGGAATTATCTCAGTCTGTGTTTGAACGAAATGTGCTTTATATGAACAAGACTAAAACTCGTACAACATTTATTTAGAAAACTCTGAGTAAAAGTCTTATATAAAATAACTAAATCCTAGATTTCAAAATATATCTTATAATAATAAATCCTATTAATAAACAATGTCCAAGTAAACAATATATAGGCCTACACAGAAATGTAAAACAGTAAGGACATAGAGGTAAAAAGTATGTAAGAAGCAACTCACTAAATAATTTAACAAATTAAGTTTTATTTGTTAAATCATTTTGAATTCGAAAATTTAGTGTCTCACTGATATAAAGGCAGGAATAAAATTTCTACTCTGACAGAAGACTGCTACAGAAATAAGATTTCAGCAGTTAGTGTTCGATGAAGCTTTACTAACGGTAATGCATTATATGTTCTCTGGAGATAACTCTATTATGCAGGTAAAAACGTTGGAATTCAATGTCCGAATTCATTGTGTCGACGATAATATCACCGACACGCATTAGTTGTAGATTTTAGGTGTAACATTGTAGTATCTGCTATTGAATGCGGAGAAGCATTCCTCTATAGGATTAAGTTGTGGTGAGTACGGTGGTATTTGTGATTTATGGTCTGCTCCGTCAAATATGTCAGAGTGATGAAATTTTAAGTTGTCCATTATTAAATATCTCTGAAATCTGTTATTCTCTGTTAGTCCGAAACAACACAAAACTTTATACATGCCAGAAAAAAAAGAATAATTTTTGTGAGAACAACATACTAATCTGTCTGTAATTAAGTGAAATCATTCCGTTAAATTGTGGGATTCCTCTCTATTCCTCACAATGAATCCTATTTCCTGCTACACGGGTACGTTCAAGGTGAAATCGTTCAGTTCCTTCGTACAATCTGTTCGATCGTATTTGCGGCGAGTCTACCCGTTCGTGCAATCTGTCCATTGCTTTTTTTTCTGTCAAACACTTGTGTAATATTAATCCGCAAATAATTACAAAGTATTTCTGTATTGCAATACGCACGTATGTTCATTTATGAAATCTCTTCGCTAAACTCTGCCACGGAGTGTAAAAACTAGTATAAAAATTATTTATTTTAATAGTGCATTCAACGTTTAGCATTTGATTATTATTTGGAGTGAAATATTTCTTCCAAAAGTTCAATATATTTCTGCATTCAGAGTATAAAAACCTTTGATTTTCCTTTATCCATTTCTGTACGGCAGCTTGTTCTTCGGAATCCAGTGAAAAGTATTGATCTTTCTTATTGCTTTCAATTTTTAAAGCGGTCATAGTCTGATGGTACTTTAAGGAGAATAAGGAAAAACCTGTAACTTTTGATTCTTAAGCATCTTCACTGTTTCATTACTATATGTGCAGTCTTGCATTATCTTGAAGCAAGAAAAAGACGATTCTTTCTGACTTTAATTTGAGAATGTCTCTTGAGTGTTTGTAAGATTTCAGAAACTTTATAGAATTGATTGTTTCTGCTTTTGCGCAAAACTTTCCAACCGATTGCTGTAGATCCTTGTTAGTCTAGTTGTTAATCTATTGTCTTCGCAACTGTTAAACTTTTAAAATTCTTTTCGTACTGCGGATACTAAGAGGTCTTTTTTTTTCATATTAATCACGGGTTCGGCCAGGTCCATTGGGTGGTAAAAGACAGTGACATATCCGAATAAATCGTCCATATAAGAAAATTCCTGGAATTATTTCACCGCTCAGATTAGATCGTGGATCCCTAGAGCGATAATTTTATACCTTATCCGGTCAACGAGGTCGCAAATTTGCAGACCAAGATAATGAAACTTTGATTAAAAAGTTACATCAGCTTTCAATTTATAGCCATCAACAAGTAATTTTATATTTTTCTATTTCTTTTAAAGAAAACCGAAAGCAATTTTAGAGAACGGAAAATATTATGTAAGAAAATAAATATTCTATTTTATAAACTGAAAAGGATTTACCAAGACAATAGCCAAGGTTAAAGCTACCCCCTTATGTCCTTGGCTACTGGAAGTTCTTTAAATATTTTGTGTATAAATAACATTTCTTATAAAATTTTATAAGATATATTTTAAAAAAATAGTGTAAGTAGATGTCTAAAAATATAAAAAATATTTTAAATTTTTTAATAAAAAAAATCGTATATATAAATACTAAATATAACGATTATTTTTAAAGTTTATATACATATTAATTAATGTGTTTTTATGTAAATTATATAAATTAACTAATTTACAAATTATTTGGGTCAATTAAAATCAATGTGTATTAAGTTAATTATAAAATGGTAAAGTTTTGTTAGATTAAAAGGTTAACAAATAATAAGAAAGGAGGTTGTTTGTTTCAAAGTCTTTAAGACCAACAAATTGTCAAGTAGAAAGATTCGGTCTGAACGATTCAATTACTGATGATCACCAAAATAACTCTGATAGTAAATGGATATATTTTCCAGGAAGTTTCCTCTTTCTAGAAATGTGTTAATGTCTTCTCTAATTGTTATCAGTTTAAATTATCATTCATTCAATTTCTAGAAGCATAATATTACTGATTTCTACCTCGTATTTCATGGACTTAAAATGATATTCTATTTTCTTATTGATAAATATTTTATTATTAAAATTTTCGATAACGAAATAGACTACAATTTTTATATAATAATCTTCCTTATTAAGTAAAAAACACATAATTAAGAAACATTTCAAGATATTCTAAATCTAATACATGTTTTAAATTAAATTTACAAAGAAAGACATAATATAAGCAATTATTGTTATTAGAGAAATGAATAAATCACAATAAATTGGAAAATCTTATTTAATTATCTAATATATGTACTTTAATATTCAAATAGCTTTACATTACTCACAATGTATACTTGTACCTGTACAGTACATATTAATATATACCGGTATAGTAAATAGAGGTAATGTAAAACTTTCAAAACTACACCATTAGCAATTATCTGCGTATCCTATTTCAAAATTATATAAGGTCATATTATCGAACATTAATTATTTTATAATAAAAAAATTACTTTGAAATATGAAGATTCTTTCAAGAATAAATTAATAAAAAATCCATAATAACATTATATCTATATTATACTGTATAAACATGTGTTATTTTTGTATAGTCTATTAATAGTGAAGTAACATGTGTTGATATAACAACATCACTTTAAACAATAGAAAGATTGGTAAAGAACTTTCGCGAGTGTAAAAAAACAAACTTGTTATCAAGTTCAGTAAATGTTAAAAGCATATTTCTATTACAAGCGTTATTTATAAAAAAAAAGAAATAATTGACAATGTAATTGAGAAACTATCGAAAGTTTTCTTGTTTCAGTCTTTATATTGAATAGGAAGCACTTCTAAACAGTAGAAAACAGGTGGAGCACACAAGCTATAAAAAAATTGGCGAAATATCTGATAAATTTAAATATTTTTCAAAACTTTTGAGAAAATAGAAATAAAATAACAGCCAAATTGTTCAAATTGAAAGATTTTTCATGCTAGAAACAGTACGAAAGCGATCAACATGTAAAAAATAAACAATAGTATTTTTACGGAATTTCTTCGTTTCTTTATTATCTTCAGACAAAATAACCAGCTGTGGAAATCAGTATTGATATTAATAAACAAAATAATTAGAAATATTTTGTATTAAAGTAATTATTTAACGTGTATTTATTTAGTTTAAAATGATATTAGTCTTTAACTAATTATTTTTATTCATTTTTATATTTAAATATTAACGTGTTACGTTTCTCTGAGACTAGTCCCGGTACATCTGCGAGGGGGGTCTTGCAGAATACTAATCAATATTCAAAATTTCACGTTCTTTTATAATGAATTTAGCATCAATTACTTAATTTATATAAAATGTAGATTAATCTAAATAATTTCCATATAAAAATAGCGTGTTTTATAACAACAGTATCTCATATTATACAATATAATTTTAAATTTATTTCCTTAGAATGAGATAGAAACTTAATAATAAAAACTTCAGCTGTACAATTGTGAGGGCGAGTATGCCCCATAATATTTATTAAAACAATACAATGTAAATGTTTTCTTCGTTTATAAAGAGATTTGTTGTAATGAGGGACAGTAATTAAATATTGTAAGGAACGTCACTGTATAACCTGATTGATAAATAAATAAATAAACTTCCTTATGAAACAGAAAACGTCGTACACCACAATAATAAAAACATCAAAATGAATACTGTAAAAAAATTATAAGAGCCTTAATAACAAAGAAATGCTAGGAATAAGAATTAGAGGGATAAAGGGGGGAAGTAATCACTGAGAATTTCAAAGGTCCAGAATCTCATAAATATAATACAAAGATTTCATAGATAACAAGAGATTATTATAATCCTCGAAATAATTCTTAATCACAAATAGGATAACCGCACTGTGTACGTTTCTAGGGACGTGTTATGTTATTAAGTTTCTCCACACAAAAAGAGTAATTAAACAATAACATAGAAAATGTTATTATTTATTTTTAATTTTCTACAAATGAGAAAATGACGAGGAAAAAGAACAAATAAAATTTCTTGTTACACTTTCTTTTCTTAATCAATAAAATTTATATTAATTTCTGTATTGATAATTAATTGAAATTAGATGAATTCATTCTAGTTCACTTTATAAAATTCAGTCCATATTATCACTCACAGAATAACCTATTTGGATTTGAAAAAAGAAACACACACACACATATATATATAATAAATAATCACTAAATGATGAGAGTAATTCTATAAGATTCTTCTAAGTTTGGAATTAGTTATGCATTAATAATCATTATAATTATCAAACTACAACTGTCTCAAGAAATTTTTTTAAGTTAACATTTAAAAAATTATTCAATAATATAATATATGAAATAATACATATTCAAGTCTAAATTGAAAACTATAATAAATGGAATAGTCTAGAAAAATGTTGAAAAGAAAAACAATTTTCTCGTCATATTTAATAACTTTCGGAAGTAATAAACAGAGAAAATTCTTTCTTTTCTTAATATTTTCTGCGAATGTAAACAATGACATTTGACATTTACATTAAATTACTGATCGTGTTGACCAACATATATAAATATATACATTTGTTGGACAACATGATCAGTTTTACAATAGCATATTTTAGTTATTTATGTTATGAAATTTATTATACAAGATGCGATTTTATAGTCGAAATTGCAATTTTATTATAGTTTATATTTTAAAATAAAACGTGACAAAATATAAAAGTCTGAATGAAAAATTGCTGGCAAAACAAAACAATATTGTAATGGACACACTAAAAGATGTTTATACATATATTGTGAATGTTTCTAAAAAGAAGAAAAAATTTAATGCAGTCAAATTGAGTCGTTTACAATAAAATAAAATTCGTCTAATTTATTCGCAAGAAATTATAAGAAGATAGGTCAAAGAATATATATATTTTTTAATTAATAGTTTATGTGATTATAACATTCTTTAAGGTTGTATGTCTGGCAATGTAATCCACGGAATAACAATAATTCAATTTGTTGTCTAGAAAGGACATTCGTATTTTAGGAGAAGTTCTCATCTCAAATTACACTCTGTAGCATCAAAAGTCATGGCCCGAAAGTGTTTAATATACAAAAGAAAAAAGAGACATTCGGATTTTCGTGAATATAAATTTAAATAAAATTAAACAGATGTATAGTACAGTTGAATCTTTACAAATATCAGACATGTTTATCTCGAAATTTATTTTTTTCACCTTCACTTTTAGCCAAATTCAATATATTTTCAATGTTTATCTCAAATAGTTTTCTCCCAAAACCTTTTATACTGTATCTCAAAATTATGGACTGAATTGTTAATTACAAATTCAAAACTCAGCGATTACATTTTGATAGCAAAGATAGAGTTACATAATATAATAGATAAAAAAATATATAAAAATTTGTCATATATATATATTTAAATTTAGATACATAAAATACTTAATTATTTAAATATTTTCATTTAGGGAATGAAACATTAAATATTTATAATACAGAAATAGAGAGAGTTTTGATAATTCTCTCAGGATGCAATTTATTAAAATATTAAACTTCAAAACACATTAATTCCGTCAATTACAGTATAACTATATTCATCTTGAATAAATCATTTTTTGTATGCAGTAACTTAAGTAAGAGTGATCAAACCCATAAAGGTTTATATGTCCAAAGGCACGTGTTCAAATTACGACAGTATCATATTGATTTATTTCTTTTTTATGAAACGAATTTACTCAGAAGCCATTTAATTTCATCATAAATAGTATTATCGTCGTTATAAACAATTTTTTTCTAACTTAAATATATTTTTCTCCAAAACATTGATATTCGTGTTCAGTAATTTTACGTTGAAAAAAAATTCAATAATTTCACAAGTCATTTATTGACTGAATTGTGTTTTACTTTTAAATTCTTCTATTAAGANTTTTGGACCACAAAACCGAAATTGACGGACAAAAAGAAAAAAATAATAATATCAACGAACTTATAGATCTAGAATTAGGAGAAAATTATTATTAAAAACGACTAAACTAGAAAAATCGGATGAAAACAAGATAAAAATTAGAGATGATTATTTTTTTTTAAATAATATAATGTATACATATGATTTGAATAATAAAGAAATAATTCAGCTAAATCATTTTTAGAGACAAATATTATACCAGATTAATAAAAATAAATAAAAATTTAAAAATAATACAGAAGAAAAGGAGAATGGCTAATAATATGGAGAATAAAAACAAAAAAAATGAGTGGAGATAAATTGATAGTCAAAGATAATGAATTGAAGTAAGAAAAAAATAGAAATTCCAAAAAGAGTGAAAAATAATATGACGATAAACTTCTGGAATATTCAAGGACTAAGAGGGAAATTATTCAAAACCTCGATGAGAAAATTTCTGGATTCAAATGAAATAATTGGATTTTTAGAAACCTGGATTCTAAAATTTACTGAAATGGAAATAAAATATCTAGAACAGGACAATAACGTGATAATTAGTAATGCTCAACGCAAAACAAAGGTTGGACGTCCATCAGGTGGAATCCTACTATTAATTAAGAAAAGATTAGGTGAAATATTCCTATAATATATAACGGATTATGTTATTGCTATTATAATAAAATTAGAGAATAAAATAAAAATGAGATGGTCTTACACATATATGGGAATAATAGGAATATATATATACCACCCTCTATTGAAAAGAAACCAATTTTAAATGAAGTGCAAAAGGCTTTGGATAGATGGTCTAATCTGACACAAATGTGGATAATAGGCGGTGATTTAAATGCACGTATTGGTGAAGTTACTGATACCATATTTTGTCAGACGTTTGAAAATTTAGTCAATAAGAGAATATCCAAAGATAAAGTGTTAAACACAGAGGGAAAAACACTTTTAGAATTTATTGATAATAACCAACTAATAATTCTGAATGGTAGAATGAGGGTGACACCCCTGCAGAAATTACCTTTGTTTCTCCAAGTGGGAAATCTATAGTGGATTACGTTATCTGCTCAGAAGAAAT
Organism: Centruroides sculpturatus; assembly: GCF_000671375.1. Taxonomy (NCBI): domain Eukaryota; kingdom Metazoa; phylum Arthropoda; class Arachnida; order Scorpiones; family Buthidae; genus Centruroides; species Centruroides sculpturatus. Next base: position 937,397 of record NW_019384296.1, on the reverse strand, counting down.
GATAAATTGTTGTAACTATTTGAATGTTCTAAGAAACGACCTTGCAGATCATTTTCCTATTCAGTTGGAGTTAATAATATATCAAAAAATAAGTAATAAGATATATAATTGTAAACAGAGTCACTCTGTTTACAATTATATGTCTTATTATCTGGAATTAAGACCGTCATATAATATACGAAAAATGTTGAATGAATTTGATGAAATAATTGGGAAAATGTTAACCTTGGAAAAAGAAAATGATCCAATAGAAAATTATCTGAGTATTATAACTAAATTAGAGGAATATAGGTACAAAAATTGTATACAACAAAATGGAAAAATATTCAAATGTGAATGGTATAATAGTACATGTTATGGCTACAAAACTAAAAAACAAAAGTGTTTACAAATCTTTAGAAGAACAAATACCAATAAAGCACTAATGAATTATTTAAAGTATAAAAAATGTATAACAATCTAATTAAAACCAAGAAAAAATTATATTTTTCAAAAATCAGTAAGAAATTATCAGAAGCTAATGATTCGAGAGCCTTCTGGAGAATAATTAATAGTTTTCGTAAAAGAAAGTTACGGTTGGAAAAACAGACTAGAGTAGAATATAATGTTTGGTTTAAATACTATAATAAATTCTCTGAGAATTATCAGAAAAATGTCTGTAAAAAATATATGAGAACTAAAACAAGACCAGAAATTCAGCAAGATGAGGTAATCAAGATGGAATAACTACAGCATTGTATCAAAAAACTTAAAGACAAATCAACACCGGGATCGGACACAATACCAAATTCACTCATCAAAATGTTGCCAATAGAAATCTTACGATATTTAACTACACAATATAATCAACTTTACAGTAATAGTATAATACCGGCAAAGTGGAACGAAGTTATTTTTACTATGATACAAGGGAACAAACAGGAACCAACCAATTACAGACCAATAGCCCTTCTGTCCTGTCTACGGAAAGTGTTCACTGCAATATTAGCTAATAAATTTAATTACTGGACAGGGCGAATAAATATAGAAATAATACACAATTTGCATTTATAGAAGGGGGAGGTACTCAGACAGCTCTCTTTGTGCTGTCATTAATTCAAATCCAGTTGCTTAAAAAAGGTCATAAAGTGTTTGCCCTGTTTCTGGATCTCGAAAAAGCATATGATATGATTAGCATTACTGATAAGGCAAAAGAACTCTTGATAAATATGATAGGACTGTTATTCGGAAAATATAAGACAATCATTAAACAGGATACTAATATCTGGACACCGTTTATTACCTACAGAGGACTATTACAAAGAGATCCGTTGTCCCTATATCTTTTCAATTTTTATCTATTTGACCTAAATGATTGTTTTAAAAGAGATGAAGATGGGTTTCAAATTGAGAACCAGATAATACATACTATATCGTATGCTGATGATATTGTGTTGATAGCTCCTACAGCAGCTGCACTCCGTAGAAAAATCCAACAAATCTGTGAGTATTTAGAAAAGCTAAGAGTTAAAATAAAATTCAAAAAAATCAACAATTATGATATTTAGAAACGGAAGTAACGTATCTAAAAAGCACATGTCGTTTTTTATTAATAATGAAGAAGTGAAGTTAATGAAGGAAATTAAATTTTTAGGAGTAACATTCACACCTAATCTCTCGTTCGAAAACCCTATAAAAATTCACTAAATAAAGCAAAAATTGCAATAAATAATTTAATGTATTCTGCAAGGCAAAAATAAAGAACCTACGTTCACATTTTCAACTTTTTAATTCGATTGTGATGAATTCAATGGGCTATGCGGCCCCAGTTTGAAGCATGGAAAAATTTAACGACCTTGAAAAAATACAGAATATATTTATACGTAAGATATTCCAGCTAGAATATAATATCCCTGGTAGTGCTTTAAGATTAGAAACAAATAGATTAAGATTAAATACTATACTAATAAAAAGATATTTAAGGTTTTTACTCAAAATTATTAAGGCAGAAGATATAACAACAAAACTGCTGTTCGTACTATATCACAAATCAAGGGAAATAGACTTAAGACGAAGTTGGATAATTCAGCTAGCGAAGATAATAAATAAATATGGATTTTCGATTAAACTGTTCATGGACCGTACATATAATATGGAGCATTATAGTAAAGAAATAATATATAGAGTCATGGAATACTCTACTATTCAAGACATTGAAGATATACGAAAACAAGAAAACACAAGCTGGTATGCAATAATTTTAAATTATCCAACAAATAACAACTATATACTGACAAATATANTCGTGTTTGCCTGCTTAATGTTAGATCTAAACATCAGTAGGACAGAATGACAAAAACTAAATTGGCTATTTGTGGATTTGTCAAACAAAAAAAAATTATTTTAGATTTTCTCCATGTTTTTCTCAAATATTCGATTTTTTTCTGATGTTTTTAATGTAAGATTTCAACGCCCACTTTTTACTTTTATTTTTAACTTATTTTACGAGGTTTAATTTCTAAAACCATTGTTTGTACTTTATGTTATTTTATTAGATTAATCAATCAATATTCTATCTTATAACATCTATATATTAAAATGAATATATTCTATTAGTAAGAGGACAAATTTTGAAGAATTAATAGTTAAAGTTCTAATCAAACTCTGTTGAATTCTTCTGAATAAAGAATTACAAGACATCAATTAATTTAAACTTTGTCTTAGTCTAAATGCAATCGATAATAATCAATCAGAAAGTAACTAGCAATAGCAAACTTATTTGTTGTGTAAATCAAATTTACTCTTTGATTAATCTTGAATTACTCTATCAATTACTTGTATAATGAAAATGTCTTGTATAATTCGTTAAACATTCTTGTAATAATTATTCAGTCATTTTTATAATTTTATACATAAGAAATAATTTATTTTACTTCTCTATTTATAAAAAAATAAATTAAAATTTTTCGTAGCTTCAATTATAGTAGCTATCTTTTCTCTTCAGGAATAACCGAGTTTATTTCTATATTATTAAACAGACTTTTCATTAGCAGATATCACTTTGTTCTTGACTAATGGACGTATTTCCTACTATCTTCATCAATCACGGAAGCAAATTTCTCCATCGTTTCTCTTTTTTGATTATCTTTGGTAAGTGTAATTGGCAAACTGTTCCGAGTGATACTTATTTACACGTAATCGAACCACTTAATGTGATGTCGTGTTCTTGACAAATGTTCAAGACATTACTAGATCTTATTATGTCCTCAACATTATAATGTTTAGGAAATACTACAATAATTAAAACAATAAAATAAGTAAAATTCAAATACGTTTGATAAATAGAAAAGTAGAAAATGAAATAAAAGATTTAATACGAGTATAACCAATATTGTTAATTAATGTTTAATAACGAATCATATTTCAATTAACTTAAGAATTCAAGCTATCAAAAACAGATTAACACTACATCAATCAAATGCATTATCAAGATAACAGTGTATCTATGACAAGTAAATTGAGCAGAATTTCTACTAGAATAGTTTTATTTTATACAAGTTGAGTGTGCCCAGTGTTTCTCGGGTTTTTTAAGGGTGAGAATTGATGATGTTTAGTTGGGAGAAGACTATGAAAGCAGCGGTCTTAGTAACTGAAATATAGATTTATTCATCTGAATATTTACAATAATGAAACTGCAAAACATAAATTGTTCTGCTCAAGTTAAAAGGGCTTTAGGGATGATTGAGTATCTTTCTATAGATACCTAATAAACTAATAAACATAATATATTTTGAATTTTATAATTCAAAATAGTTATGTTTATTAGGTAAAGGGTTCTATACTGTTCAACGTATGCGCACCAAATTTGTCAAGAATATTCTTTAACACTCTAGCAGATTATAGAGAGAGATTTTATACAAAGAGTACAAGGGGCGCCCGTACATTGGGGGCACTTAGGGTACGTGCGCTCCTTTTCGTCTCGGTTGCCCTTTTCCTAATTCTTAACGGGGTCTCAAACAGCAAAAACTTCGAAACTTCTAGCCTATTCTGCAAATATAAAAGAATCTAATGAACGATACTTGTCCATTGACTCATGCAACTTTGTCGTGTGCCGATCAGAACACCACTTCTTGTTTTCAAGACTAAGTTAGCCCGAGTGCAATCAGAACCACTTGTGGGAGCGCTGATCCAACATTGAATCATAGAGTTTTATTCTCCTTGCAAAATTTCAGAAATTTTCGACAAAAAATACAAGAGTTATAAAGCTTCAAATAGAGTGAACGAAATAGGGTGCCCCTCATAAACACTAACATCCATACATACAAAAAAAAACCGTATTTGGAAGTCCCCGGAGTCCAAAAATACAAAAATCTTGGGAAGGGTCATTTTTGCCCGATCGCTATACTTTTCCTCTGTTATATAACAGCAGGGAAGGTAAAAACAGGAAAAAAGAAAACGTTAAAAAAACATCCAAAATTAAACGAACTCCGAGCAAGGGGATACAATAGCTACAATCATTTACTATCCTGGTATTAAAATTATAGGCCATTTCTAATAAAATCCGTGATTATTATACACATAATAGCTTAAATTTCCCTATTTTTAATTTCGAATGTTTACATTTGATTTCTCTGAAATCTCTCTCTTTTAAATATTATTTTAATCTTCGATTATTCATTTTNTAATTAAACAAGAAAAATTGAAAGGAAATTAAAGGGAAAATAATTATTAGAGATGATTATTACATCCAAGATAATAAAATATTCACGTGTGACATTAATTTAGATAAAGTAATACAACTAGAAAAATTTTTAGGAAGAAATTAACTAAGGAGGGTTTTGGATGATGTTTCAGATACTACAAACCCAAGTAACTTAGAAGGAAATAAAGAAAAAATTGGGTATATAGATACTCAGATAAATAATAATAAATTAGCAATAAAAAACCCCTTTTATAAATACAATTAGTAATGATAATAATAAGTTTACAATTGGATTTTGGAACATCCAAAGCTTGCAAGAAAGGCTTTATAGTGTTGCCTTATGGAAGGTCACTCTATCGTGGGGTTTACAGAAATATGAGTATCCATTTTGCTTGAAGGAGACAAGGAATTTTTAGGACGGAAACATATAGTAATGTTTCCGTCCTAATTCAGCGCAAAGGATTAATAGATTTGGGTGAAGCGTTACATTACTATACAACCGATAAATTCATATTCATTATAATAGATATTGGTCAGAATTTCCAATTAATTTGGGGAGAATCGCGAATCTGTATTGTATTTGTTTATCTTGCTACTTCAGTAGATAAAAAGCGAAGTTTTCAAGAAATACAAAAATGTATTGATCCATGGGCTAATGTTATAAATTGGTGGATAGTGGGAGGTGACTTGAATGCTCGTATAGGGGAATCAATGGATTTAAAATACAAAGGAATTAATGATAACATTATCAATAGGAGATTGTCCAAAGACAAGGTTATGAACATAGACGGGAATACATTGTCTTCCCCAGGAAAATGACTTGGTGATATGGAATGGTAGAATCAAAGGCGACTTTCCTGCTGAGTTCACATATGGGCAGATCGATAATAGATTACATTATGTGTTCTCAATCAGTTTTGGATCAATGTTTGTGGATGGAAATACTAAATATGGACGAGTCAGATCATTATCCGACGAAACTAATACTTAGAGGGAAATTAGAAAAAGTAGATATATCGAAGTTGCCTGTATTTTGTCCAAATCAAAATATGGAAATGAGAGGGAAGTTTAATAAATGAGTTTGGAACAAATATTAACGACATTTTTATTACAAGAGGAGGCTAAAAAACCGAATAAGAATTATGATAATTTAATGGCGGTACTAGAATTGTATCGTTTTAAAAAGTGTAAAAGGAATAATACAGTTAAATTTAAACAAAAATGGTACGACAATAAATGTTATTATTATAAAATTAAAAGAGAAAACAGAGCCTACAACAATTTCGGAAAATAAATTCAGACCAGTCCTTGAAGATTTATGTAGAAAACAAAAGATATACAAGAACTATATTAAAGCTAAAAAGAAAGTTTTTTTTCCTGCTATAAGTGATTCTTTAATAAGTCAGAAAGATACAAAAGTATTATATTTTGGAACATTATAAATAGATTTCTAAGATCTCTAATAATTACTGACAGGTTTATGATACCACTTTCAAGTTTGCATCAATATTTTAATGAATTTTCGTATATCTACTTAAAGAACTACAGAATGGATACTATTGTTAATAAACAACTAGAAAACCAGCGATATGAAGTGATATTTAATACAGAAAATTTATACTTTAGCATTAAAAAACTGAAAGATAAAACAGCCCCAGGACAAGATGCAATTACTAATTTTATAATTAAGAATCTACCGATGTCTATTATTAATTATTTGACAAGGATATTTAATGACCTATATGAATTGGGCATATCTCCAAAGGATTGGAATAAAGTTATATGCTGTTTAAAAAAGGTTCAAACCATCCAATTACCGTCCAATCGTACTATTGTCTGGATTTCGAAAACTGTATACAGTACTTCAATTCTTCTGACAAGATTTAGTAAATGGAACAAAAAAAAAAACAACTTTAATAATCACACCCAATATGCATTCAACAAAGATAGAAGAACTCAAGTGGCACTCTTTGTCTTATAATACAACTTCAGTTCCGGAAAAAAAGACAGCGTGTTCGCTCTATTTTTAGATATAGAAAAGGCATACGTCTCAGTTTCAATTCCAATATTACAGAGGAAAATGATAAATTAAGGAGCAGTAGTATTATTGTTTGGTCAGTATGAAGTTATGATAAAACAGAACAACATTTTATGGCCTGGTTTTGAAATTAGTCGCGGCTTATTACAAGATCCTCAGTCTCCATACTTATTCAATTTTTATATGTTCGATTTAATAGGGAAGACGACGGTTTTATGTTCAACAACCAAACAATACATTCTACAGTATATCATTTCAAAATTTCTAAATTAGAAATTTTAAAATACCCTTTTATTAACGTATATATGTACACAAACTTATCGTTTAATGTCAAAATTCTTAATAATAAATTAAAATTTATGATAACAATTATCTTTTTATCTATTATTGTTATCAACTCTGATAATTATTTGTCTGTTTAAATTATATGTTAAAACTTTTTGTTATATAATCAATTAAACACCCTTTGTAACAGGCTAATGTCTATTATGAATAAAGTTATTATTGATATTATTGTATTTATATTTATATATTTTGAAAAATGAAAAAAGACACGAAAAATAAAATAAAAAATTAAAATGCGTATCGTGATATAAAAACTTGTAAATAATTAACAAGGGAAATTTTGATAAAATATTACACAAAATTATAATTTAATTAATGGTACATTTACTCCAATTAAAAACAAAACAAATTGATGCGAAAAGAATTATCAACACAACATATTTGAAGGCAAAAGAAAAAGAACTTAAAACAACAAAAAAAAAAGTCTGAATAAGGAAAAAATATTAAAATATATCTAAACTGAGAGCATTTTATAATTAAGAGAATTGCCAAATCAATTATTCAATTAAAATACAAGTCGATCCCCCTATAACACTTGAATATTCCGTTTTATATGAATTCCATGTTGTACGAGTCACTTAGATTTTACAAATACGTGTGCTGGGCTGTGAACGGCTCACTTATTTGTAAAATCTAAGTGACTCGTACAACATGGAATTCATATAAAACGGAATAATCAACAGTGTTATAGGGNTAGATTTGATTGAATGACCCCTTCACAATGACCTATTCGAATAATGTTTTATCATATTCGAATTTTCCGCGTGTTAATAATATCTTATATTTCTAAAGATAATTCAGGAAATATTTTGTTATAAAATTTTAAAATTTTAATTTCAATATTATCAAAAAATATACAAATTAAAGAGATGAACAATGATTACATAATTATTAATTTAACTTCATTTTAAAGTTATAACCTATTTATTTATCATACCTTATATGAAGCATAATTAGAATAAATCGATAAAATTTAAACATTAATAAATCAAGTTTAAAACAATATTTATTTGTTATTTGGCTAATTTTTTAAAACTAAATTTTAAGAAATCGCGATTTGGAGATTTAATAACGTTAACTTACAATTTATTCCTGAATCATCAAATATCGAATGAATTCATCCGATTAAAAATATAACAAGTTTAAAAAGATACAACAATAAAGCTATTTATAAGAAGGAAATAAAAATATTCACAAGGAAATTTCAAAATATGTTAATATTTACAAAAATTAATTATTATAAATACGAAGATACGTGACAAACAAATTTAAGTTACATAAACATTTTCCTCTTAATATAATACATGTATATTATATAATAAAATTTCAATAAGATGTTTTTAATAATGCTTTATAATAAATATTATATTGTATCAAATAAACTGGATTAAGAAAGCGATACAATATTCTTAAATTAATATTGTGAGTCACTGTTAAATGCACTACATAAAAATAATATTACATAAAAATATGAAGACGTTTAACGAAAACAAAATATAAAAATTTTTTTAAAAATGAAAATAGTCTTTAAAACTATAATTTAAAAAATATTTTTGGAATAAACTTTATGAATAGTTTTAAAAATAAAAGTTTTTTTAGTCATTCTTCAATATAACTTCTAATTTTAATAATTATATAAGAGGTTTTACATCATACTTTAACAATGTTAAGTATTTTAATTAATACGACGAATCATATAATTATTATGATTGTATTTAGCCTTCATATGTGCGGAAATATTTAATGCAGTGCTTTCCGGGAGAAAGATGCAATTAAATAAGTTTATTTTTTATTTTATTTTCTCCCGTTCTTGTATGTATGTATGAACACAGACTGGTTACGAGTTATAAACGTGTTCACCAATCCATTTCACACTACATTTAGAATAGAAGGAGTTTTCTTTTTATTTTATTCTATTTTATGTTTAACTCCATTTTCCTCTAAGTTAAATTTCCAAATAAATACAGAACTTATTTAAAGTTGTATTATTTTATTGTTATTAATTTTTTAAATCTTTAAGATAATGAACTTTTATAGAAATTTTACATTTGCAACAAGGAAAATATAAAAGTTTAAATTAATATAAACATTATTTAAAATAAAATTTGAGATTTTAGTTATATGAGCATGATTTATTAAAATAATCGTTACTATCCGATTTACGTTTATTATAGACCACGAACAAACTGCAACATTTGTGGACTGAAAGTTGAATGTCTGGTTTGTTTTATATTAATTTAGCTAGTTCAAAGGTCCCATGAATCCAAAAATATAATCATTTTTTAACCGATCGCTATACTTTTCCTCTGTTATATAACAGCAGGGAAGGTAAAAACAGGAAAAAAGAAAACGTTAAAAAAACATCCAAAATTAAACGAACTCCGAGCAAGGGGATACAATAGCTACAATCATTTACTATCCTGGTATTAAAATTATAGGCCATTTCTAATAAAATCCGTGATTATTATACACATAATAGCTTAAATTTCCCTATTTTTAATTTCGAATGTTTACATTTGATTTCTCTGAAATCTCTCTCTTTTAAATATTATTTTAATCTTCGATTATTCATTTTATTAAAATATTTTTGTTGTTATTAAAATTTATTTAATTCACAAATCTTGTTATATTAATAATAAAATAATCGGTTTAAAGTATAAACGTCTAATACAGCATTCTAATTAAACAAAAACTCAATAAACATCCCATTTACTTATACAATTATGAAAACAGAACTACAGAGAAGAAATCGAACAAGTAGAAATTGTTATACTAAACACTGTTAAACACCCTTATCATTATAGTATACATATTATAATAATATTATATACAGTAAAACCTGTGTAAAACCGGGCCGAATATCTTTTTCGGTTTGGCAGGTTTCCATTTTATTAAGATTCCGTTTTAGACAGGTTACTGAAGATTTTATTTAGTCCTATATATTTTATTTAATTTATACAATTCTATATTATTCAGAACGTAAATATGAAACGTTTAAGTATATTAAATTTTACACTTAAAAAAGCATAAAGTAGACTTTAAAAAAAAAAAAGTTTAAATCAATTTTATAAACGTCTCATTTCTTCTTCAATTTATTATTTACTGTCAGATGAAATGTCAATAATATGGAAATTTAGTACATCTTTAAATAGAATGAAATGTCTTTGATTTCCATCACAATTATCGAAAATCAATTTTGTTAAAAGAAATTATTATAAAAATTCAAAAAAGTAAGAAGAAAAAGTAATCGCAATAAATCGTGTTATTGTTAAAAATTAAAACAATATAAACAATACAAAATCATTTAAAGATTAAATTTCTATGCATTAAAAATTATATGAAACATTAACAGTTAACAATAAACTAATTACATTTTTTAAAAAACAAATAATAAATATTTTCTTCGGTATGAAAACCACTTTAAATAATTTACACGAAAGGCTAAAATATTTTACCTATTATATAATTTAATTGAACTTTAACTTACACAATATATATCTAACAAGGAACTCTACATTCGTCACAATACTTGTTTCTATTCAAGACATCTCATCGGCATTTTGGTGATGACACTTTGAGATTAGTAAGAATCCCATCTAAATCGCCATTGAAGAAAGATAAACCTTTTCTAAATTTGAGAATATACCACGTAGGATGTAATCATCGAACAAAGCTCCAAGCAAAAACGAAGAAAAAAAGGAAAATAAATTGAAGAGGCGCTAAGAAGAACAGTGTTCATCTGCTCTTCCTGGTGTTCGCTATCCATCACTACCGGTTGGTAGTGATGGATAGCCAAACAGGTCTTAATTGCCAACTTTCTTTCACCCAACCATCAAGTGTCTATAAACCGAAGACAAATCAAATTTTAGAGATTAATTGTCTGCAATTCTCATCGTTAACCAAGCGTATCACAAATAATCATTAAGGTTTGAGTTCAGATCTAATCGCATTAGTGTGTTACCGATAAAGCTCGGAAACTCGTTAATCTGCAGATTAACTAGCGTGATCCGTTAAAGTTGCTAAAATTGTTCTATTTCTCAAATTACCTAGGTAATGTGCAGATTATCTAGGTAATCTGCAAATTACCTACTAGGCACTCGGTAAAGTGAAAATAAGATTTTTGCTGAAACAACAGCAACGTTTCTGTACGCTTAAATTAACATAATGTTCTTTATTTTATTTTCGATATCTAAAGAATCAAGTTAATACAATCAACCAATCGACAAATTAGTTGATAGAATCAATCATCAACCAATTAAAAAACATACAAAAAATCAAACGGTTTAAAATATTAATAC